>NW_028320363.1:0-157500 GCF_062004578.1 Staurois parvus | reverse complement strand
CATACCAGCCTGCAGGAACCTACCTACAGAGAGTACATAACCTGCAGCTCCATTAATAACACGTTAATAACACGTCCCGTCATGAGATGCCAGCAATAAACACGTTTCTCCCCCCCCCCCCAGGGGACGGTGAGATTTGTACATTGACAGAATAATACATTTCCCAAGGAAAACCTATTTGAATATTAAAGTGGCTGTGAACCCTCCATATACCCAGTGAAATGACCGGCCTCAGGTGGTACACAGAGATGGAAGCAAATCCTCCTACATAAGTTGTACCTGTTTATCTGCAACCCTCTCCTCTTTACATCCATTCAAAGTGCAGAATTTATACAGCTTGTCTGAGATTTCAGAAAGCAGGAGGCGGGGAGCTGATGTTACACTCTGCCAGGCTCGGTGAGAGGAGGGACACACCCACCTTCACACAGGCTATCAATCGCAGGCTGTGTGCTGGAGGTCCCTTTCCTGTCACCATTTTTCTCTTGGTGTCAGGAAAACTTGTCAGAAGCGAAGGAGGCAGCAGATAGAAATGACACTTACTGCTCTGGACTGAGACAAGGACACATTATGGAGGGATGTGCTTTCTTCATTACATTACATTACATTGAGTTTATATAGCGCCAAAGGGTTTGCTCAGCGCTGTACAATAGAGGGGGGGACAATACATGAAACATTACAGCAACTACGAACAGCACACGAGGGGTAAGAGGGCCCTACTCTTTCGAGCTTACAATCTGGGAGGGAGGGGGTAGTGGTACAGGAGGAAGTGGCTGTGGGGGATGGAGTGGTAGGAGGAATGAAGGAGAGCAGCAGTTAGGTGAGGGTGGGGTAGGCTTCCCTGAAGAGGTGGGTTTTCAGGGAGCGCCTGAAGGTGAGGAGGGAAGGTGACAGTCTGATGGATTGGGGTAGTGAGTTCCAGAGGATGGGGGAGGACCTGGAGAAGTCTTGCAGACGTGCGTGTGAGGAGGAGACCAGGGAGCAAGATAGAAGGAGGTCCTGTGAAGAGCGAAGGGTACGGGTAGGGTGGTACTTGGAAATCAGGTTGGTGAGGTAGTTAGGGGCAGTGTTGTGAATGGCTTTGTAGGTCAGAGTGAGTAGTTTGAATTTGATGCGTTGGGCGATAGGGAGCCAGTGGAGGGAGAGGCAGAGGGGGGTGGAGCCAGTGGAGGGAGAGGCAGAGGGGGGTGGAGCCAGTGGAGGGAGAGGCAGACGGGGGTGGCAGAGGTGGAGCGGCTGGTGAGGTGGATGAGTCTGGCAGCTGAGTTCAGGATGGTCTGGAGCGGGGAGAGCCTGCACTGGGGTAGGCCGGTGAGGAGGGAGTTGCAGTAGTCCAGACGTGAGATAATCAGGGAGTGTACGAGTAGTTTAGTGGTGTCTGGGGTAAGGAAGGAGCGTATTTTGGCGATATTGCGGAGGTGGAGCCTGCATGTGTTTGTCAGTGATTTGACATGAGGTTGGAAGGAGAGGTTAGAGTCCAGAATGACGCCAAGGACTTTGGCTTGCGGGGCGGGATTGATGGTGGTGATGTTGGTAGTGATGGATAGGATGGGGGGGGGGGCGCGGGCTGGGGGGAAGACGAGAAGCTCGGTTTTGGAGAGGTTGAGTTTGAGGAAATGGAGCGACATCCAGTCAGAGATGTCGTTTAGGAGGTGAGTGATGCGGGCGGAGAAAGTGGAGGTGAGGTGAGGGGTGGAGAGGTAAATTTGAGTGTCATCAGCATAGAGGTGGTAGTTGAAGCCGTGGGAGTGTATGAGTTTGCCAAGGGAGGAGATGTAGATGGAGAAGAGAAGGGGCCCGAGGACAGAGCCCTGGGGGACCCCAACAGAGAGGGGGTGGGAAGGGGAGGTGGCACCATTGTAGGAAACGCTGAAGGAGCGTCGGGATAGGTAAGAGGAGAACCAGGAGAGAGCGGAGTCTCTGACGCCAAGGGAGAGTAGTTTATTAAGGAGGAGGGGGTGGTCAACTGTGTCGAAGGCCGCGGAGAGGTCCAGGAGGAGGAGGAGGACAGAGTAGTCGCCTTTGGCTTTGGCGGTAAGTATTCATATTTCATGTCTGAGGTTTCCAGCCAATTTGAAGTGTTTTCAGCTCCCGGCAGACGTGTTTAATAGTTACTGTGATCTGTTTTCATATTTATTTATTATTTCAGGTACTTATATAGCGCTGTCAGTATACATATATATTGTATATTCCCATCAGTCCCCGCCCCCGAGGAGCGCACAATCTAAGGTCCCTAACTTACATTCATACATATACTGGGGACAATGCAGACCGGAGCCAATTCACCTCCCAGAATGGACACTACAAGTACCACTGATCCATCAGCACCCCATCCCCCACTAAAGAGGCAAAAGAGGAGGCCCAGCGTGCCGCAATGTATTTGTGAATGAAGGAGTGGCGCACATTGTGAAGGTCGGGTTTGCTCTGAATGGGCTCCTATTACACGTTACACACCGGCACGGAGTTGGGGGTCCTCTCCCTGTACATCCGCCACTGATTACCGTTGGGGGGGGGGAGGGGGGGCGGGCAGGGGGGCGGCGGTCAGCACTGCTCTGTCTTCTTGCTTGTTCTGAACATTAATGATCGTTTCCATGCAGCCAGCCGGCCGCCTTGTCTCAGCTGATCTCCCTGTATGTGGGGCGGAGTCACATCCTATGGAAGGAGCCTTCAGTCATGTCCTGGCTGGAGCAGAATGTGCGCGACGTCCTCCGATTGGTGGACAACAGCGAGCCCATTGTGAAGGAGTGCGAGATGAGGTAAGGGGGAGGGGAAGTGATATCAACCGCCTCCCACCCGCCATACAAGGAAATGACCGGCGCAAGGCGGTTCTCTCGTTCTGGGAGGACATTATATGATGTCCTCCCACTCTAACCACGCGTGCCCATCACTGCAGCCTATCCGTGCCCATCACTGCAGCCTATCCGTGCCCATCACTGCAGCCTATCCGTGCCCATCACTGCAGCCTATCCGTGCCCATCACTGCAGCCTATCCGTGCCCATCACTGCAGCCTATCCGTGCCCATCACTGCAGCCTATCTGTGCCCATCACTGCAGCCTATCCGTGCCCATCACTGCAGCCTATCCGTGCCCATCACTGCAGCCTATCAATGCCCATCACTGCAGCCTATCAATGCCCATCACTGCAGCCTATCCGTGCCCATCACTGCAGCCTATCCGTGCCCATCACTGCAGCCTATCCGTGCCAATCACTGCAGCCTATCCGTGCCCATCACTGCAGCCTATCCGTGCCCATCACTGCAGCCTATCCGTGCCCATCACTGCAGCCTATCCGTGCCCATCACTGCAGCCTATCCGTGCCCATCACTGCAGCCTATCAGTGCCCATCACTGCAGCCTATCAGTGCCCATCACTGCAGCCTATCCGTGCCCATCACTGCAGCCTATCCGTGCCCATCACTGCAGCCTATCCGTGCCCATCACTGCAGCCTATCCGTGCCCATCACTGCAGCCTATCCGTGCCCATCACTGCAGCCTATCAATGCCCATCACTGCAACCTATCCGTGCCCATCACTGCAGCCTATCCGTGCCCATCACTGCAGCCTATCCGTGCCCATCACTGCAGCCTATCAGTGCCCATCACTGCAACCTATCCGTGCCCATCACTGCAGCCTATCCGTGCCCGTCACTGCAGCCTATCAATGCCCATCACTGCAGCCTATCAATGCCCATCACTGCAGCCTATCCGTGCCCATCACTGCAGCCTATCCGTGCCCATCACTGCAGCCTATCAATGCCCATCACTGCAGCCTATCAATGCCCATCACTGCAGCCTATTCGTGCCCATCACTGCAGCCTATCAATGTCCATCACTGCAGCCTATCCGTGCCCATCACTGCAGCCTATCCGTGCCCATCACTGCAGCCTATCCGTGCCCATCACTGCAGCCTATCCGTGCCCATCACTGCAGCCTATCCGTGCCCATCACTGCAGCCTATCAATGCCCATCACTGCAGCCTATCAATGCCCATCACTGCAGCCTATCAATGCCCATCACTGCAGCCTATCAATGCCCATCACTGCAGCCTATCAATGCCCATCACTGCAGCCTATCAGTGCCCATCACTGCAGCCTATCAGTGCCCATCACTGCAGCCTATCAGTGCCCATCACTGCAGCCTATCCGTGCCCATCACTGCAGCCTATCAATGCCCATCACTGCAGCCTATCAATGCCCATCACTGCAGCCTATCAATGCCCATCACTGCAGCCTATCAGTGCCCATCACTGCAGCCTATCAGTGCCCATCACTGCAGCCTATCAGTGCCCATCACTGCAGCCTATCAGTGCCCATCACTGCAGCCTATCCGTGCCCATCACTGCAGCCTATCCGTGCCCATCACTGCAGCCTATCCGTGCCCATCACTGCAGCCTATCCGTGCCCATCACTGCAGCCTATCAGTGCCCATCACTGCAGCCTATCAATGCCCATCACTGCAGCCTATCAGTGCCCATCACTGCAGCCTATCAGTGCCCATCACTGCAGCCTATCAGTGCCCATCACTGCAGCCTATCCGTGCCCATCACTGCAGCCTATCAGTGCCCATCACTGCAGCCTATCAGTGCCCATCACTGCAGCCTATCAGTGCCCATCACTGCAGCCTATCAGTGCCCATCACTGCAGCCTATCAGTGCCCATCACTGCAGCCTATCCGTGCCCATCACTGCAGCCTATCCGTGCCCATCACTGCAGCCTATCCGTGCCCATCACTGCAGCCTATCTGTGCCCATCACTGCAGCATGACACCCTTTATGGCATGACACCCTTTATGGCATGACACCCTTTATGGCATGACACCCTTTATGGCATGGCACCCTTTACGGCATGGCACCCTTTACGGCATGGCATCCTTGATGGCATGACACCCTTTATGACATGGCATCCTTGATGGCATGACACCCTTTATGACATGGCACCCTTGATAGCATGACACCCTTTACGACATGGCATCCTTGATGGCATGACACCCTTTACGGCATGGCACCCTTTACGGCATGGCATCCTTGATGACATGACACCCTTTACGGCATGGCACCCTTTACGACATGGCACCCTTTACGGCATGGCACCCTTTACGACATGGCACCCTTTACGACATGGCACCCTTTACGACATGGCATCCTTGGCGGCATGGCACCCTTTACGGCATGACACCCTTTACGGCATGGCACCCTTTACGACATGGCATCCTTTACGACATGACACCCTTTACGACATGGCATCCTTTACGGCATGACACCCTTTACGGCATGGCACCCTTTACGACATGGCATCCTTTACGACATGACACCCTTTACGACATGGCATCCTTGATGGCATGACACCCTTTATGACATGGCATCCTTGATAGCATGGCACCCTTTACGGCATGACACCCTTTACGGCATGGCACCCTTTACGACATGGCATCCTTTACGACATGGCATCCTTGATGGCATGACACCCTTTACGGCATGACTCCCTTTACGGCATGGCACCCTTTACGGCATGACACCCTTTATGACATGGCATCCTTTACGACATGACACCCTTTACGGCATGACACCCTTTATGACATGACACCCTTTATGTTCGTCCAGAAGTAGCAGCATCGCCCTGTGCTAGGAGAACATGAGACTTGTGATTGCTGGGCTGACACTCCTCTGCTTCTCCCATTGGCAGGAGGAAGATTCGGTATCAGAGCGCCCCCAGGAACATCCATCGCCATGTCATCCTGTCTGAGATCAAGGGAGCGAGCTCCGCACTGCCGCTGGTGAGTCAAAGGCCTCTGTGTGTCTCCTGCGCTCGGCTCTCGCTGTGTTTTTTGTTTTTTTAGCCGCGAGCTTGGAACTGGGAAAGATCCAGAGATCGTTATATCCGCAATGTCACAAGACGGGAAATGTCCTGTTACCTCCCGTGTGCACGTCTGTGTCTGTTACTTCTTCACCACTAGGGGGCAGAGCAGTGGGACTTTCATTCTGACTTTATATGGGGCTTCATCCAAAAGGGGAATTTCCGCTTTGAGGCCTCCACCCCCGTTCCTGTTTGTGAAATGGCACTTTTGGGGAGGGGGGGGCAGGTACCTGATTTTGACAGGTCCCCCCTCCCACTTCCACTCCAACTGCCTAGGCCAGGGGTATCAGACTCCATTTCATCGCGGGCCCTATGAGTACTATGGTTGCCCTCCAAGGGCCGGTTGTATCTGTCAGTCCAGAATACCCCCCCATTACATCAGATGTCATGAATCCCACACCCTCCCTAACATCGCCATGCACCCCCTTTGGGGGCTGAGCTGGAAAGCAGAAAGTGCCGGGTCTGGAGGAGGACCCAGAGTCTATTGAGTGCTGAGACCAGGGGAGGCAGAGATGAGGGGTGCTGTAGCTGCACTGAGGGGTGCAGGATTTGGCAGAGGAGTTCTATTCTCCTCTATGCTGCCAAATGCTGAGACAAGATGGGGGCGGAGACAAGGGGGTACCTGAAGGAGAGGTGCAAGGGCCACATGAATTGGTCTGGAGGGCCAGATTTGGCCCCCGGGCCTTGTGTTTGACACCTGTAGCCTAGGCGATCGGAGCAGAAGTTCTCATTCCCTCCTCCCTTCTCCCTGCCGTCTAGGACATGGGACAGGTCCCAGAAGACTACGGGGCCATTCGTAATGCGCAGCGCGGCTCGCACATGAGCAGTGGGCACCCGGCTGTGAAGCCGCAAGCTGTCACAGCCAGGAGCCCACAGTTAAGATGGCGGCACAGGAGACAGAAGGCAGGAGGTGAACACGACTCAGGTGAGCACACCGCTGGATCCTGGGACAGGTGAGGGCTGTTTATTAACCCCTTTACGCCGGCCGCACACAAATGTTCGGCCTCCCAGCATCTGGGCCTAGACGGCGGGCGGCCGCACATTTGCGTTCATGTAAGAAAAAACATATGTGCCGCGTGCTCCCAGCACACATGTCCGGTACTCACGGAAAGGTCACGGTCTGCTCTTTCGATCGGGACCTTTCCCGGTCATGTGACCGCCTTGACGACACCTCACGGCGGTCACATGATCCCTTAACCACGCCCCGCCTCCCGGCATCTCAAACTCTTAAAAGGTCGGGAGGCGCCGGCGGGAAGGGGTTAAAGTCAGCAGATACAGTCTTTAATTATTAAACAGGAGCCGGCAGCCCCGCTTCAGAGGATCTCACTATTCCGGGCCATGAAACAAAGTAACAAAGGGAATACACTGAGAAACAAAAACTAAAAAGTGTATAGAAACCCAAAACCTCCTCTCCATTGTCCGAGGGACACGGGAATTCAGTCTGGTTATACTGCCACCTTCAGGAGGCTGGGACACTAGCAAACAAACAAAAACCTGTAAGCCACGCCCTGTGTAGCCCCTCCTCTAGGAGTGACTGGCCGACATTTAATCCTGTGAGCAGGCTGGATGTACTGAAGCTGATCCATCGATAGATTTCAGTGCAACCAGCACTTTCGTGTGATCACTGGCAACAGTTACAGCCACCAGTAGTAATCCTTGTGTTCTGCCGGCAGGGAAGCCTCCCAAGGTAAAATCTGGTAGATCAGTCCCAATCCATAGGTCAGAGCTGTAGATTGGGATCTCTTTGCCGTATTTCACCTTAGCTGGGGGCATCCAAATGTAAAGGTCATTGTGTCCTAATCCTTATGGAATATTTTTATACCACACAATTACATGTGACGCCATTTTGTTGTTTTTTTGTGAATGTTCTCTACATTGCCACAAGTATTGGGCCCGCCCTCCAAATCATGTGATTCAGGTGTTCCAATCACCTCCATATCATGTGATTCGGGTGTTCCAATCACCTCCATATCATGTGATTCGGGTGTTCCAATCCCCTCCATATCATGTGATTCGGGTGTTCCAATCCCCTCCATATCATGTGATTCGGGTGTTCCAATCCCCTCCATATCATGTGATTCGGGTGTCCCAATCCCCTCCATATCATGTGATTCAGGTGTCCCAATCCTCTCCATATCATGTGATTCAGGTGTTCCAATCCCCTCCATATCATGTGATTCAGGTGTTCCAATCCCCTCCATATCATGTGATTCAGGTGTTCCAATCCCCTCCATATCATGTGATTCGGGTGTTCCAATCCCCTCCCAATCATGTGATTCAGGTGATCATTGGTTTTAGCTGTTAGTAGATCAGTAGGTTAGTAGAGCAGTTAGTTTAGTAGGGCAGTGTCAGTGTAGTGAGGGAAAGCCAGACTGTGAAGGGTGAAGAAGGTTGTTGTCGGTGAGGGAGGAGTTCAGGCGATTGTAGACTAAGCGTTCTTGGAGTTTAGAGGTAAATGGCAGCAGGGAGATGGGTGTTAGGTTGTTCAGGTTGGTGGAGTCCAGGGAGGGCTTGTTAAGTATGGGAGTGATGTGCGCATGCTTTACAGGGGAGGGGAATGCGCCAGTAGAGAGGGAAAGAATGAGGATGTGAGTGAGGGAGCATAGGATGGAAGAAGAGGATGACCGTAGTAGTTGTGAGGGGACAGGATCCATATCATGTGATTCAGGTGTTCCAATCCCCTCCATATCATGTGATTCAGGTGATCTAATCCCCTCCCATCATGTGATTCTGGTGATCCAATCCCCTCCCATCATGTGATTCAGGTGTTCCAACCCTCTCCATATCATGTGATTCAGGTGTTCCAACCCCCTCCATATCATGTGATTCAGGTGTTCCAATCCCATGCATATCATGTAATTCAGGCGTTCCAATCCCCTCCATATCATGTGAATCAGGTGTTCCAATCCCCTCCATATCATGTGATTCAGGTGTTCCAATCCCCTCCCAATCATGTGATCCAATCCCCTCCCAATCATGTGATTCAGGTGATCCAATCCCCTCCCATCATGTGATTCAGGTGTTCCAATCCCCTCCATATCATGTGATTCAGGTGTCCCAATCCCCTCCATATCATGTGATTCAGGTGTCCCAATCCTCTCCATATCATGTGATTCAGGTGTTCCAATCCCCTCCCAATCATGTGATTCAGGTGATCCAATCCCCTCCCAATCATGTGATTCAGGTGATCCAATCCCCTCCATATCATGTGATTCAGGTGTTCCAATCCCCTCCCATCATGTGATTCAGGTGTTCCAACCCCCTCCATATCATGTGATTCAGGTGTTCCAATCCCCTCCATATCATGTGATTCAGGTGTTCCAATCCCCTCCATATCATGTGATTCAGGTGATCGAATCCCCTCCCAATCATGTGATACAGGTGATCCAATTCCCTCCCATCATGTGATTCAGGTGTTCCAATCCCCTCCATATCATGTGATTCAGGTGTTCCAACCCCCTCCCAATCATGTGATTCAGGTGATCCAATTCCCTCCCATCATGTGATTCAGGTGTTCCAATCCCCTCCATATCATGTGATTCAGGTGTCCCCTCCCCTCCAATCATGTGATTCAGGTGTTCCAATCCCCTCCATATCATGTGATTCAGGTGTCCCCTCCCCTCCCAATCATGTGATTCAGGTGTCCCCTCCATATCATGTGATTCAGGTGTTCCAATCCCCTCCATATCATGTGATTCAGGTGATCGAATCACCTCCCAATCATGTGATTCAGGTGTTCCAATCACCTCCCAATCATGTGATTCAGGTGTTCCAATCCCCTCCATATCATGTGATTCAGGTGTTCCAACCCCCTCCCAATCATGTGATTCAGGTGATCCAATTCCCTCCCATCATGTGATTCAGGTGTTCCAATCCCCTCCATATCATGTGATTCAGGTGTCCCCTCCCCTCCAATCATGTGATTCAGGTGTTCCAATCCCCTCCATATCATGTGATTCAGGTGTCCCCTCCCCTCCCAATCGTGATTCAGGTGTCCCCTCCCCTCCAATCATGTGATTCAGGTGTCCCCTCCATATCATGTGATTCAGGTGTTCCAATCCCCTCCATATCATGTGATTCAGGTGTTCCAATCCCCTCCCAATCATGTGATTCAGGTGTTCCAATCCCCTCCATATCATGTGATTCAGGTGTTCCAATCCCCTCCCAATCTTGTGATTCAGGTGTCCCCTCCCCTCCAATCATGTGATTCAGGTGTTCCAATCCCCTCCATATCATGTGATTCAGGTGTCCCCTCCCAATCATGTGATTTAGGTGTCCCCTCCCCTCCAATCATGTGATTCAGGTGTTCCAATCCCCTCCATATCATGTTATTCAGGTGTTCCAATCCCCTCCCAATCATGTGATTCAGGTGTTCCAATCCCCTCCCAATCATGTGATTCAGGTGTTCCAATCCCCTCCCAATCATGTGATTCAGGTGTTCCAATCCCCTCCCAATCATGTGATTCAGGTGTTCCAATCCCCTCCATATCATGTGATTCAGGTGTTCCAATCCCCTCCCAATCATGTGATTCAGGTGTTCCAATCCCCTCCCAATCATGTGATTCAGGTGTTCCAATCCCCTCCCAATCATGTGATTCAGGTGTTCCAATCCCCTCCATATCATGTGATTCAGGTGTTCCAATCCCCTCCATATCATGTGATTCAGGTGTTCCAATCACCTCCATATCATGTGATTTAGGTGTTCCAATCCCCTCCATATCATGTGATTCAGGTGATCCAATTCCCTCCCATCATGTGATTCAGGTGTTCCAATCCCCTCCATATCATGTGATTCAGGTGTCCCCTCCCCTCCAATCATGTGATTCAGGTGTTCCAATCCCCTCCATATCATGTGATTCAGGTGTCCCCTCCCCTCCCAATCATGTGATTCAGGTGTCCCCTCCATATCATGTGATTCAGGTGTTCCAATCCCCTCCATATCATGTGATTCAGGTGATCGAATCACCTCCCAATCAAGTGATTCAGGTGTTCCAATCACCTCCCAATCATGTGATTCAGGTGTTCCAATCCCCTCCATATCATGTGATTTAGGTGTCCCCCCCCCCCCCCTCCAATCATGTGATTCAGGTGTTCCAATCCCCTCCATGTCATGTGATTCAGGTGTCCCCTCCCCTCCATATCATGTGATTCAGGTGTCCCCTCCCCTCCAATCATGTGATTCAGGTGTTCCAATCCCCTCCATATCATGTGATTCAGGTGTCCCCTCCCCTCCCAATCGTGATTCAGGTGTCCCCTCCCCTCCAATCATGTGATTCAGGTGTCCCCTCCATATCATGTGATTCAGGTGTTCCAATCCCCTCCATATCATGTGATTCAGGTGTTCCAATCCCCTCCATATTATGTGATTCAGGTGTTCCAATCCCCTCCCAATCATGTGATTCAGGTGTTCCAATCCCCTCCATATCATGTGATTCAGGTGTTCCAATCCCCTCCCAATCTTGTGATTCAGGTGTCCCCTCCCCTCCAATCATGTGATTCAGGTGTTCCAATCCCCTCCATATCATGTGATTCAGGTGTCCCCTCCCAATCATGTGATTTAGGTGTCCCCTCCCCTCCAATCATGTGATTCAGGTGTTCCAATCCCCTCCATATCATGTTATTCAGGTGTTCCAATCCCCTCCCAATCATGTGATTCAGGTGTTCCAATCCCCTCCCAATCATGTGATTCAGGTGTTCCAATCCCCTCCCAATCATGTGATTCAGGTGTTCCAATCCCCTCCCAATCATGTGATTCAGGTGTTCCAATCCCCTCCATATCATGTGATTCAGGTGTTCCAATCCCCTCCCAATCATGTGATTCAGGTGTTCCAATCCCCTCCCAATCATGTGATTCAGGTGTTCCAATCCCCTCCCAATCATGTGATTCAGGTGTTCCAATATCCTCCATATCATGTGATTCAGGTGTTCCAATCCCCTCCATATCATGTGATTCAGGTGTTCCAATCACCTCCATATCATGTGATTTAGGTGTTCCAATCCCCTCCATATCATGTGATTCAGGTGTTCCAATCCCCTCCATGGACACAGGTGTATACAATCAAGCTCCTAGGCATGCAGACGGCTTCTACAAACATTGGTGAAAGAATGGGTCGCTCTCAGGAGCTCAGTGACTCCAAGCGTGGTCCCGTGATAGGTGGCCCCCTGGGCAATAAGTCCATCCGTGACATTTCCTGGCTACTAAATATTCCACGCTCAACTGTTAGTGGGATTATAACAAAGTGGAAGCCACTGGGAACAACAGCCACTCAGCCACCAAGTGGTAGGCCACGTCACATGACAGGGCGGGGTCAGTGCATGCTGAAGCGCACAGTGCGCAGAAGTCACCAACTGTCTGCAGAGTCAATAGCTAAAGACCTCCAAACTTGGTGTGGCCTTCAGATGAGCCCAACAACAGTGTGTAGAGAGCTCCATGGAATGGGTTTCCATGGCCGAGCAGCTGCATCCAAGCCTTCCATCACCAAGTGCAATGCAAAGCGTCGGATGCCATGGTGTAAAGCACGCTGCCACTGGACTCTAGAGCAGCTAATCCAAGCCTTCCATCACCAACATCTTTTCAACCCGCAAAGAGAAATAGGATGCGATGTCAGAAGAAATAACCTGAAAATGCTGACATCTGCATCACTGGAAGGCATCGCACACCCGTTTCCTGAGCAGTTTTCTGCGTGGTGATGCATCTTTGTGTGAAGAGATCCCAACAAGTTACAAAATAAAAGTATTAGAATATCTGAGAGCAAAAAAAAAAGATATATATATATAACTCCGCCCAGAATGTCAGCAACATCTGCTGCTCTGTGCAGTGAATCCGAATAGACTTCTGGGGGCCATCCAGAGTAGAGCAGAATACTATAGAAGGGCACGCCCGGTGTAGGTGAAGGCAGAGAGCCGCATACAACGTGTTGGGGAAATGCACCCATTTCTCATGTCAGACGCCCCTCCGCAGCTACTCGTTCTTATCTCTGTATATGGAAATGGATATATTCTGCTTATCGATATCCTGGTCTTCTTGTACCTTGCACCCTGCAGATTCCTGGACGTCCGTGCCATACAAGCAGGTCTGTCATTCCTCACCGGTCACGGTATTTTGTATTTGCTGTCCATAA
Source organism: Staurois parvus (assembly GCF_062004578.1). Taxonomy (NCBI): domain Eukaryota; kingdom Metazoa; phylum Chordata; class Amphibia; order Anura; family Ranidae; genus Staurois; species Staurois parvus. The sequence continues at coordinate 144,532 of NW_028320363.1, read as the reverse complement.
GATGGGCCCATGAATGAGGCCGTGTAGGCAAGATGGGCCATGAAGGAGGCCGTGTAGGCAAGATGGGCCCATGAATGAGGCCGTGTAGGCAAGATGGGCCCATGAATGAGGCCGTGTAGGCAAGATGGGCCCATGAACGAGGCCGTGTAGGCAAGATGGGCCATGAATGAGGCTGTGTAGGCAAGATGGGCCATGAATGAGGCTGTGTAGGCAAGATGGGCCCATGAACGAGGCCGTGTAGGCAAGATGGGCCCATGACTGAGGCCGTGTAGGCAAGATGGGCCCATGAACGAGGCCGTGTAGGCAAGATGGGCCCATGAACAAGGCCGTGTAGGCAAGATGGGCCCATGAACGAGATCGTGTAGGTAAGATGGGCCATGAATGAGGTCGTGTAGGCAAGATGGGCCCATGAATGAGGCCGTGTAGGCAAGATGGGCCCATGAATGAGGCCGTGTAGGTAAGATGGGCCCATGAATGAGGCTGTGTAGGCAAGATGGGCCCATGAATGAGGCCGTGTAGGCAAGATGGGCCCATGAATCAGGCTGTGTAGGCAAGATGGGCCCATGAACGAGGCCGTGTAGGCAAGATGGGCCCATGAACGAGGCCGTGTAGGCAGAGGGGTCCTCCATGGAGATGAATACTCGCTGTACTCTGGCCCGCTCTCCTTGACCATGGGAAGGGCCCCTGCATGCTTCTCACATGGTTAGTGATTGGGAATGTAACGTTTTATGCACGGCTGTTTATTGGTGTATGGTTGTTCCCGCAGGAAGTGACATCACAACCCGTGCTCGGCTTTGACCCGCTACCTCCGCTGGATTCCGTTGTGTCCTATACAAGACCAGAAAGGTAACGCAGGTTGGCGATGATTGAGGAACGCTCAGCTTTGCTCCCCGTTGGGCCTCATTCACACGAGCGTTCCGTAGAATCCAGTGAAAATATCCGATTCCAAGCAATATTGTGATGAAATGGCGCGGGAGGCGTTATCGATTGTTTTCTCTCTCTTTGTAGGACACATCGATCGTCTAATGAAGGAACGCTCTCTCTCTTCTTTCGATCCTTATTGCCAAATTTTAACTTGCAGGTTGGTATTCCGACTTTCTGCATTCTTCAGGTTCTAGGACCCTTTCAGTGCCAGCTGAGTGTGGCGCGCCGCGCAGACCGCCATGGCTGTTCCTCATTGGTGGATACGCCCGGAATGGAGTTCAGTCGCTGTGTCACTTGGAAGGGATGGGGGGAAAAAATGTGTAAATTGAGGAGATCAGTTCTGATCGATCTTCTTCCTGATGTGAGCAGACAGCCTGCTATGGCCTTCGCCACTCCTGGCGGTATTGAGGAACTGCCTGGCGAATGTGTGCCCGCCGACTACAGAGTGTGCCCGCCACAGCGAGGAGTGAGATTCTGTGCGGTGTAATATCTGCATCATACCGTGGGAGGAATAGTGCCCCATCATTGGTGTCAGTGGGAGGAATAGTGCCCCATCATTGGTGTCAGTGGGAGGAATAGTGCCCCATCATTGGTGTCACTGGGAGGAATAGTGCCCCATCATTGGTGTCACTGGGAGGAATAGGGCCCCATTGTTGGTGTCACTGGGAGGAATAGTGCCCCATCATTGGTGTCACTGGGAGGAATAGTGTCCCATCATTGGTGTCACTGGGAGGAATAGTGTCCCATCATTGGTGTCACTGGGAGGAATAGTGTCCCATCATTGGTGTCACTGGGAGGAATAGTGTCCCATCATTGGTGTCAGTGGGAGGAATAGTGTACCATCATTGGTATCAGTGGGAGGAATGGTGCCCCATCATTGGTGTCAGTGGGAGGAATAGTGTCCCATCATTGGTGTCACTGGGAGGAATAGTGCCCCATCATTGGTGTCAGTGAGAGGAATAGTGCCCCATCATTGGTGTCACTGGGAGGAATAGTGCCCCATCATTGGTGTCACTGGGAGGAATAGTGCCCCATTGTTGGTGTTTGGAGAAGGGGAAGAGGTTGACAAATAACCGTGATGTGGGTTGTGTTTTGCAGGGGGAGGCTCTGCCGGAGGGAGAGAACGCGGGTGCTGCTCAGGACTTGAATCGAGGTGTAAATCGGCTCATGGCAGCCATGAGGGACATGCTGGCCAATATCCAGTTCCAGGAACCCCCCAGAGAAGACAATCCAGACGAGGACGTTGATGGGGAATGGGACTGACATTTCCCCCTTTTTCCGGTGAACCCGTCATGACAGAAATATTGGTGTCATTCCCATTGAAGGCGTCGGCTCCCCAGTTTTCCTGCTCCTCCTATAGCTTTGTCATTTACCTGCAACCAGTATGTAGCCAGAGAAGTCCTGACCTTTGACCTCTGTTGTCATATACTGTCATGGACCCCAAAGCCGGAGGATGGGAGCGGCGAGCCTGACACCGAGAAGCTGACCAAGGACTCACCTTTTCCCTTTATGACACCATTGTACAGTGAAATAAATACAAGTCGGGAACGCACCACGCTGCTGCTGCTGGGGTGTCATTTACAGGCGTGCAACGTCAATATATATGGAGATTGTGGGGAAGGTCGTCAGATTTACCTTCACTTCCTGTCCTGCTGACAACGGCTCCACAGACAGGAAGTGCGGGAAATTCTGCAGCAGAAATAAGTCTGGCAGGGGCTCCGCCAGACAGGAAGTGCGGGAAATTCTGCAGCAGAAAGAAGTCTGGCAGGGGCTCGGCCAGACAGGAAGTGCGGGAAATTCTGCAGCAGAAATAAGTCTGGCAGGGGCTCCGGCCTTCCCGTGCATTGCGAAGGGAAAGTATCGTTTTCTGTTCCTAATTATTGAGGGACTCAGGAGATCTGATCCTTCATGTTATCCCGCCACCTACAGGAGAAGAGGACACTGGCAAACAACCCACAATAACTCCTCCCACTTCCTACTGACGCCATGGCTCTGGTGTTTGCTGGTGTCTGTGGTTCAGCTGTTCTTAAGGTGGAACTTCTCTCTCAATCGACGTGTTATTTGTGATCCTTCTGCTGCCGGCATCACATAGGAAGGGATATTGTATTTACTGGTTTTATACCTTTTTTTTTTACGTTTCTTCAGTTACTTCCTGGTTTCTGGCAAATGATGTCATACATCCCAGGAGTCTTTAGCAGGGGAGGGTTCTCGGCTCAGCCACTGCCTGAGCTAGGGGGAGATGGATTCCAGGAAGTAAATGATACATGAATCATCTGCCCTTACTTAAGATGGCCGCTGCTAGAAATGCCAGGAGGTGTTTTTCAAATTGATTTCTTATCATTGCATGGAGACATCGATGGATGGATGGATGGGGGGATGTGCTTTGAATATTAACAATTCATTAAATAGCATTTTTGGTTTGTGGTGCTCAGATGCCGTGTAGTTCCCTGGACCCCCCATTCACTATATCCCCCGACCCCCCATTCACTATATCCCCGGATCCCGCATTCACTATATCCCTGGACCCCCCCATTCACTATATCCCTGGACCCCCCATTCACTATATCCCTGGACCCCCCATTCACTATATCCCCGGACCCCCCCATTCACTATATCCTTGGATCCCGCATTCACTAAATCCCGGACCCCGCATATAGCAGATATAGTGAATGCGGGGTCTGGGGAGAGCGGATACAGTGAATGCGGGGTCCGGGGAGAGCGAATATAGTGAATGTGGGGTCCGGGGAGAGCGGATATAGTGAATGCGGGGTCCGGGGAGAGCGGATACAGTGAATGCGGGGTCCGGGGAGAGCGGATATAGGGAATGCGGGGTCCGGGGAGAGCGGATATAGTGAATGCGGGGTCCGGGGAGAGCGGATACAGTGAATGCGGGGTCCGGGGAGAGCGGATACAGTGAGTGCGGGGTCCGGGGAGAGCGGATACAGTGAATGCGGGGTCCGGGGAGAGCGGATATAGTGAGTGCGGGGTCCGGGGAGAGCGGATATAGTGAATGCGGGGTCCGGGGAGAGCGGATATAGTGAATGCGGGGTCCGGGGAGAGGGGATATAGTGAATGTGGGGTCCGGGGAGAGCGGATACAGTGAATGCGGGGTCCGGGGAGAGCGGATATAGTGAGTGCGGGGTCCGGGGAGAGCGGATATAGTGAATGCGGGGTCCGGGGAGAGCGGATATAGTGAATGCGGGGTCCGGGGAGAGGGGATATAGTGAATGCGGGGTCCGGGGAGAGCGGATATAGTGAATGCGGGGTCCGGGGAGAGCAGATACAGTGAATGCGGGGTCCGGGGAGAGCGGATACAGTGAATGCGGGGTCCGGGGAGAGCGGATACAGTGAATGCGGGGTCCGGGGAGAGCGGATACAGTGAATGCGGGGTCCGGGGACACCGGATATAGTGAATGCGGGGTCCGGGGAGAGCGGATATAGTGAATGCGGGGTCCGGGGACACCGGATATAGTGAATGCGGGGTCCGGGGAGAGCGGATATAGTGAATGCGGGGTCCGGGGACACCGGATATAGTGAATGCGGGGTCCGGGGACACCGGATATAGTGAATGCGGGGTCCGGGGACACCGGATATAGTGAATGCGGGGTCCGGGGACACCGGATATAGTGAATGCGGGGTCCGGGGACACCGGATATAGTGAATGCGGGGTCCGGGGACACCGGATATAGTGAATGCGGGGTCCGGGGAGAGCGGATACGGTGAGTGCGGGGTCCGGGGAGAGCGGATATGGTGAATGCGGGGTCCGGGGAGAGCGGATACGGTGAATGCGGGGTCCGGGGAGAGCGGATACGGTGAATGCGGGGTCCGGGGAGAGCGGATACGGTGAATGCGGGGTCCGGGGAGAGCGGATACGGTGAATGCGGGGTCCGGGGAGAGCGGATACGGTGAATGCGGGGTCCGGGGAGAGCGGATACAGTGAATGCGGGGTCCGGGGAGAGCGGATACAGAGAATGCGGGGTCCGGGGAGAGCGGATATAGTGAATGCGGGGTCCGGGGAGAGCGGATATAGTGAATGCGGGGTCCGGGGAGAGCGGATATAGTGAATGCGGGGTCCGGGGAGAGCGGATATAGGGAATGCGGGGTCCGGGGAGAGCGGATATAGTGAATGCGGGGTCCGGGGAGAGCAGATATAGTGAATGCGGGGTCCGGGGAGAGCGGATATAGTGAATGCGGGGTCCGGGGAGAGCGGATATAGTGAATGCGGGGTCCGGGGAGAGCGGATATAGTGAATGCGGGGTCCGGGGAGAGCGGATATAGTGAATGCGGGGTCCGAGGAGAGCGGATATAGTGAATGCGGGGTCCGGGGAGAGCGGATATAGTGAATGCGGGGTCCGGGGAGAGCAGATATAGTGAATGCGGGGTCCGGGGAGAGCGGATACAATGAATGCGGGGTCCGGGGAGAGCGGATACAGTGAATGCGGGGTCCGGGGAGAGCGGATATAGTGAATGCGGGGTCCGGGGAGAGCGGATACAGTGAATGCGGGGTCCGGGGAGAGCGGATACAATGAATGCGGGGTCCGGGGAGAGCGGATATAGTGAATGCGGGGTCCGGGGAGAGTAGTCCTAATAAATAACTATTCATGTCACACAATGTATCAGATAGTCTTCCCAGTGAGAGAGCCGATGCAGCTCCAGTGCGCAGACAGATGTGTCCTCACCTTCTATGGTGGACCTCAACACTCAGGACATCTACTATCACTTTTAAAAAATCTGCCCCCAGGAGCCAGGACCTCCACCCAGGGAAAAGGTAAGCAGTCACCTTCCAATGATCATATCTTCATCACAGGAAACTCAAAGAGGAAGCCTTTGATAAAGTCTGGAAGGGACGCAACGTGTCGGGTAGGTGAGACATAGTGACGTCATCACGCTGGGTGGATTGTGGACATCATTATGGGCTCCCACTGCTTGTCAGTATCTGGATTGGTGTTTGTCATGCGAGTATCTCTGGAAGCCATGTGAGTGTATTTTCATCTCATTATTAATAGATAACATTCGGTTTTACACTTTTTTCTGTGAGTTTCCTGTGATGAGTTGATATTTGGATGGTGACTATAGAAGGAGAGATACTCTGCCAACGTGTGACATTTGGATGACTTATGTGAGTTCATAAGAAAGGTTTTGCATTGCTTTCAGTACAACCCGGAGATTGAAGTTCTTATCGGCGTCTTTGTGGGCTGCGAAGGAACCGCGCCAATGTGGCTTCTGTCCGTCCGTGGGAGCGCGCGGGATGACGTGTTCGGCACAGATTGCAGCTCCTTCATAAATCTCATGTGAGCCGCAGCAACCAGTTCAATAGGATTCGGTGACACGGAGAACTTGAAACGGTTTTGTTTTGTGGATGAACTGCGCTGACTCCCAATCACCGGATTCTCACCATCAGGAGCCGCGCTCAGCAAACGTCTTCATTCGAAGGATCGCTTCGTTCGGATCCACAATCTGCACCTCCCTGGAAGGAAAATATACGTGAAAAATATTCTTCCCAAATATACTGACGTGTTTGAAATGCTACAATTCTGGCCGTATTCAGTATATTTCAATAAATATAAATATATATATCGTGTTGAAATGCATTTTTTATATATTACAAAATACATGAAAAATATTTTAAAAAATATATTTTTTTTAAATATATTCTTCAGATTTTTTTAACATATAAAAAAGTCATTTATAATATATTTTTACATATATTTGTGAATGCGTTCCAGCACAGCGGCTAAATGGTTAGCATTTCCGCCTGGCAGCACTCGGGTTGTTGGTGCGAATCCCAACCATGGTACCACCTGCCTGGAGTTTGCATGTTCTGCTTGTGTGGGTTTCCTCCGGGTACTCCAGTTTCCTCCTACCTCTAAAGACATGCTGGGAGGTAAATTGTCCCTAGTATGTGTATGTATGAATGTGAGTTAGGAACCTTAGATTATGCGCTCCTCGGGGGCGGGGCCTGATGTGAATGTACAATATATATATGTAAAGCGCGGAGTACATTGATGGCGATATAAAAGTACCTGAAATAATACAAATGTAGATTTGTATTTTTAAAAACATACAGTATATTTAATATGTTTTTAAAAATATTTTTCATATATTTTGTAATAAAAACGCATTTTAACATGCAGTGTGTATATATATATTTATTTTTTAATACGGCCAAAATTGTAGCATTTCAAATACATGTCAATATATTTGGGAAGAATATTTTTATAATATATTTCAAATATATTTTTCTTCCATGTGGGTGTGCAGATTACCTGTCCTTCGATGTGGCGGCTGCTTTCGTTTTCTTTCTTCCAGGCTTTTTCCTTTTGTTTTCACCTGGAGATCCTGCCAGTAACATACTTCCTGTCCTGGTGTGACAACCCTCCCCCTGTGGTGCCTGGACCTCATTGACTACCAGGACCACACCCTGTCCTCATCTACATACCATAGATGGGAGGACCCCTGTGGCCCCCTAACAAGACGACAACAGAGGGCCCGGGAAGTTGTCAGCTGGAAGGATTTCTGGGAAGATCACGTTCTCTTTTGGCCAAGGAATGAGATCCAACCAGATACTTTCAATGGTTTATTCATGAAAACGCAGAAAGACCTTTTGGGTTGGAATTCCCTGAAAACGCGTTGTGGAAATCGTTCTTGTTGATGCTGAGAGAATGATTAGATGTTCGTTCTCAGGAAGCCGTATGATGGGACTTGCCCTTCCCTAAGGACAGGAATTCTATCCGAGACGAGGCAGCCGAGCCGGGAAAGCGGGAGGTGCAGGAAGGCCGGGGCTCCGTGTGAAGCAAACAATTCGATTCTCATTATTACTCGTTAGAATGGATGAGATGGAAATGATGATTCTCACTGGAAGCAGATCTGACACAAGAGATACAGGAAGCTGTAATTGAGGGATCTGTCCGCTCAGGATCGGTGGTGGCCGGTTGGCTTATGTCCTGGAAGTCATTCGCAAAGCAACTTACTAGTCCATAGATGTGGTGGCTTCATTAGTTATCATTGTTACAACATTTTCAGCAAGTACAGAATATACCTACACTATATTACCAAAAGTATTGGGCCAGCCCTCCATATCATGTGATTCAGGTGCTCCAATCCCCTCCCAATCATGTGACTCAGGTGCCCCTGCCCCTTCCATATCATGTGATTCAGGTGTTCCAATCCCCCTCCATATCCTGTGATTCAGGTGTTCCAATCCCCTCCATATCATGTGATTCAGGTGTTCCAATCCCCTCCCAATCATGTGATTCAGGTGTTCCGATCCCCTCCATATCATGTGATTCAGGTGTCCCCTCCCCTCCAATCATGTGATTCAGGTGTCCCCTCCATATCATGTGATTCAGGTGTTCCAATCCCCTCCATATCATGTGATTCAGGTGTTCCAATCCCCTCCATATCATGTGATTCAGGTGTTCCAATCCACCTCCAAATCATGTGATTCAGGTGTTCCAATCCCCCTCCATATCCTGTGATTCATGTGTTCCAATCCCCTCCATATCACGTGATTCAGGTGTTCCAATCCCCTCCCAATAATGTGATTCAGGTGTTCCAATCCCTTCCATATCATGTGATTCAGGTGTTCCAATCCCCTCCCAATCATGTGATTCAGGTGTTCCAATCCCCTCCCAATCATGTGATTCAGGTGTTCCAATCCCCTCCGTATCATGTGATTCAGGTGTTCCAATCCCCTCCGTATCATGTGATTCAGGTGCTCCAATCCCCTCCATGGACACAGGTGGATACAATCAAGCCCCTAGGCATGCAGACGGCTTCTACAAACATTGGTGAAAGAATGGGTCGCTCTCAGGAGCTCAGTGACTCCAAGCGTGGTCCCGTGATAGGTGGCCCCCTGGGCAATAAGTTCATCCATGACATTTCCTGGCTACTAAATATTCCACGCTCAACTGTTAGTGGGATTATAACAAAATGGAAGCCACTGGGAGCAACAGCCACTCAGCCACCAAGTGGTAGGCCACGTCACATGACAGGGCGGGGTCAGCGCATGCTGAAGCGCACAGTGCGCAGAAGTCACCAACTGTCTGCAGAGTCAATAGCTAAAGACCTCCAAACTTGGTGTGGCCTTCAGATGAGCCCAACAACAGTGCGTAGAGAGCTTCATGGAATGGGTTTCCATGGCCGAGCAGCTGCATCCAAGCCTTCCATCACCAAGTGCAATGCAAAGCGGCGGATGCCGTGGTGTAAAGCACGCCGCCACTGGACTCTAGAGCAGGGGAGATGTGTTCTCTGGAGTGACCAATCATGCTTCTCTGTCTGGCAATCCGATGGACATGTCTGGGTTTGGTGGTAGCCAGGAGAACAGTACTTACCTGACTGCATTGTGCCAGGTATAAAGTTTGGTGGAGGGGGAATTATGATGTGGGGGTTGTTCCTCAGGGGTTGGGCTTGGCCCCCTAGTTCCAGTGAAGGGAACTCTTAAGGCAACATTTTGGACAATTTCATGCTCCCAACTTTGTGGGAAGAGTTTTGGGATGGCTCCTTCCTGTTCCAACATGACTGGTGGTGTCTTCCACGTCACCCCTCCCCTCCAGATCTGAATTCCTCCGTTTTCCGTTGGTCGGGTCTTTACACGGTTTGCATTAAAAGTAACAATGAATAAAGAACGGCTTTCATTTGTGTCCTGAAGTGAGAGTTCAGCTTTTTATCTAGAAGTGGAACAAGTTCACATTGTCATTTTTTTCGGGTTTCTTCATCACTTAATAAATAGTGAAAAAACCAAAAGAGATCCGAATTCTCCGTCACTTTTCATATTCCTGAACACCGAATAGCGGCTTTCATGGGGAGTGTCTGAGGCCCCAACAGTATTCCGTCTGTTCGTCAGCGAATGTGCGGTGAGGTTGAGGCGAAGCAATCGCATCCAAAACATCACAAAGCTGTCGAGGAGACGGAAACAATGCAGAAATGACTCAAACTGTCTATAAATGAAACCCCCAGATTTACAGAACGCCCCCAATCTGGAATACGACTTATTTGTGGGAATTGATGTCTTTGAAAGGATCTGAAAAATGTTTTCCACGTTCACAACGAGCCGTGTTTGTTGTCAGTTCTGTGGTGGAATTCCCGCCGTGCGCGGTTTCTTCGGTGTCTGTTCAGGTCTATGGTGTTCTTTATTAGGGATGGACCGAAACATATCGGCGCAAAATAGCCCAACCGACATTCTGCTGATAGGAAAAATGTAGCCGATGCAGGTGCCGATACAGGAGACTGTGTACTGCAGATGTGGGGGGGCAGAGAAAGCCAGGAGAGGAGCCGTGTGTACAGTGATTGGCTGTCACTAGAGGTCGGTACCGGTTTTTAAATGTAATTGCCAGTTTTCATTTCCTTCACTATAGCTCAGAGAATCAGCTGTCACTTTCCCCGGAGCTAAAAGAAACAATGTTTCCTTTTATTTCCCCGAGTTAAAAGAACGTTTCATTTTAGTTTCTTTCCCAGAGTTAAAAGAAACAATGTTTCCTTTTAGTTTGTTTTCTGAGATAAAAGAGACAAAGTTTCCTTTAGCTCGGGGAAAGTGACAGCTAATTCTGTGAGCTATAGAGAAGAAAAAAAAAAAGCCGGAAATTGCATTTAAAAATCAGCGCTGACATATAGTGGCAGCCAATGAGGGAGCCTCTCTGTATACACTGCCCCTCTCCCCACCCCCTCCCCCCTACAAAGAGGACCTGTCACTCATATGCTATCACATAGGGGACTATTGGTCTCCTATGTGATAGCAATAAAATCATAAGTTAACAAAAAAAATATATATATATACATGAAAGTAGAAAAAAATACAAAAAAACCATTGGAGCCCCCCCACCCCCCACCCCCACATACGCAGACATTTCAGTTTCAGTTCGGTTTTCGGTCTCATGCATTCTGAATTTTCGGTTTGGGTTTCGGCACCAGAATCTTCATTTTCCCCATTATTCTTTATTGCTCAGCTGTACAATTTCGGAGATTTGAAGGAATTGCTGTTCTTACAACATACAAATGTCTAACCCTCTGTATGGAATCCGATTCCTTCATCCGGAGAACCTCCATAAAATCACATGATAGTTTCCATGTTTACCATAACAATTTTTATGTAACGACACAACACGGGATCTCCATGGTGGGTGAGCAAATGACCGTGAAGACCATGAAGACCGTGACATAGTCATTTGTTTCTTTCTCTGGATTTATGGTTTTTTTCTTGGAACAAACCATCCCCTTTAAGAAAAAAGAGGAAAAAGGGATTTTTAATGGTCGGTCCACACGGGCTTCAGCTGGTAAAGGGACAGTGAGAACAGCCCGCGTTGGCATTTGTAGAGCTTTCTTGAAGCCTTTAATGTCCCCGTCAGCCTCAGCTTGTAAATGTTGGTCACCAATCCTAATGGGGGTGCTGATGGCCACTTCAACCCTTTGGTGCCCACGTCACACAAATACAGGGCCGTGGATAAGGGGGTACCACCAGTCCTTCTGAACGGGGCCCAGTTCCGCAGGGGGGCCCAGGCAGCTGGGCGAATCTGATGTGGGCAGGGAGATGATCGGCAAGGCACGATGGCAATTGCTGGAACCGATCCCCTGTATGGCTCTCTATGCAGTGGCTGAAAGCCGGCTTCTCATCCTCTCCCTCCCGCTGGCATTCAGCTGCTGCATAGAGAGCCATACAGGGGATTGGTTCCAGTAATTGCCCTCCTGAGTGCTGCATAGAGAGCCATACAGGGGATCGGTTCCAGTAATTGCCCCCCTGTGTGCTGCATAGAGAGCCATACAGGGGATCGGTTTCAGTAATTGCCCCCATGTGCTGCATAAAGAGCCATACAGGGGATCGGTTCCAGTAATTGCCCTCCTGAGTGCTGCAAAGAGAGCCATACAGGGGATCGGTTTCAGTAATTGCCCCCGTGTGCTGCATAGAGAGCCCTACAGGTGATCGGTTCCAGTAATTGCCCCCCTGTGTGCTGCATAGAGAGCCCTACAGGGGATCGGTTCCAGTAATTGCCCCCCTGTGTGCTGCATAGAGAGCCCTACAGGGGATCGGTTCCAGTAATTGCCCCCCTGTGTGCTGCATAGAGAGCCCTACAGGGGATCGGTTCCAGTAATTGCCCCCGTGTGCTGCATAGAGAGCCATACAGGGGATCGGTTCCAGTAATTGCCCCTCTGTGTGCTGCATAGAGAGCCCTACAGGTGATCGGTTCCAGTAATTGCCCCCCTGTGTGCTGCATAGAGAGCCCTACAGGGGATCGGTTCCAGTAATTGCCCTCCTGAGTGCCCCCACAAGGCTGCCGGCTTCCCTCCTCTCCTTCCCATTGGCAGCTGCAGGCACACAGTAGGATCCTTCAACACGAAGAATGTGAGAAGGGTCCTGTGAATGTCACATTTACCAACCCCTTTGCTACTTGAATGAGTACAATGAGTGATCGGTACTGATCACTCACTGTGTTCATACCTGAAGCATAATAACCTGTGTTTTTTTCGTGTTGAGGGGGCCCTGTCAGGTTGGTTGTATTGGGTTGGGGGTATTGGAGTTGGGCCCCCCGTGGTTTCTAACAGCAGCCCTGCACAAATATGCTGTTTCACAGAACTGGGCTTTTTTCCGTGGGGCCGCATATTTGCTTTTTTTTTGTTTTAATGCGGCACGCTCCCAGCGCAAAGACCGGGGTGTCACTGAGAGCCCCGGGCCCCGTACTAACAATCCTGTACTACGAACACCCCATTCTAGGTCACCTGGTCGCTGTGATAGTCTCTGATTGGCTACCACAGTGATCAGTCACTGTGAAGTCCGCCCCCTTGTTTTCTTTCTCTCTGAATGGAGGATACATTGTATCTCTATCTCCTCGCAAAGAGAAAAAAACATTTAAAGAAATAAATAAAATACTTAGATGAAGGTTTGATCTAGTTCAGTGCCAAGGTTAGTGTGTGGGTCAGGATCAGGGTCAGGGTCAAAGGTCAGGATTTTTACTTTTTTTTTTTAGTGTCAGTGTGTTAAGTAGGGTAAAAAAAAAGGAAAAAGCAAAATGTTAACTTGTTTCTGGGCCGTACTCCGGGTACAAACAACACATAACAAACACATATGTGGTATCGCTGCGATCGTCACGAGCCGGAGAATGTATTCTGGGTTGTTCTTTGGTGGTAACTTTCAGTAGTAACAAAAACACAGCTAAACTTAAAAAAAAAAAATATTTTGTTTTTACTAATTTGGGCCAGTTTTCCATTTGATTGTTAATTGAAAAAGAAAATCAGGAGATATCCATTCGTGTTCACTTTGTACTTCCAGGTGAATTATGTTTATTTCGGGACACATTCATCTTTCCATTTGTCCTGAAATAAACAAAATTCACCTGGAAGTACAAAGTAGCTGATTATATGGGATATGGATGGATTTACTAACGTGTGTCAAAGTTGCTAAATTTTACTTGGGCATTAAGATGAAGTAATTTCAGGTACTTCTATAGCGCCGCCAATTTACGCAGCACTTTACATACATACTGTACATTCACATCAGTCCCCGCCCCCGAGGAGCGTACAATCTAAGGTCCCTAACTCACATTCATACATACACATAGGAGGGCCAATTTAGACAGGAGCCAATCCACCCACCAGCATGTCTTTGGAATGTGGGAGGAAACTGGAGTACCCAGAGGAAACCCACGCAGGCACAGGGAGAACATGCAGACGCCAGGCAGGTGGTGCCTGGTTGGGATTTGAACCGATGCCCTCAGTGCTGCCAGGCGGAAGTGCTAACCATTTAGCCACTGTGCTGCCCAAGATTAGTTTTACCCTTAGGCATGAAGGGGTTAAGGAAGCTGCTAACAGGCTTCAGAACTTCTTGAAGCATGTTGAAAGCCTGATGAAGCCTGCTAGCAGCTCACATAAAGAGGCCATCAACACTCCCATTAGGATCGGTGTTCAAAATTTACAAACTGGGGCTGAATGGTACGTTAAAAACTTCAAGAAAGCTTGCTGAAAGCCCTGAAAATGCCTCGCCAACACTTGCTGCTCACAATGCTCTTCTACAAGCTGAAGGCCTGTGAACCAGGCCTTATAGAAGTAGAAAGCAGAAACATACAAGGCCACCAAATCACTGCTTCCCAGAACGCTTCCCTGGTAACACAGGCAAACTTCTGGAAGGATCCAAGGCCCTGGTAACACAGGCAAACAGCTAGAAGGATCCAAGGCCCTGGTAACACAGGCAAACATCTGGAAGGATCCAAGGCCCTGGTAACACAGGCAAACAGCTAGAAGGATCCAAGGCCCTGGTAACACTGGTGAACAGCTGGAAGGATCCAAGGCCCTGGTAACACAGGCAAACATCTGGAAGGATCCAAGGCCCTGGTAACACAGGCAAACAGCTGGAAGGATCCAAGGCCCTGGTAACACAGGCAAACTTCTGGAAGGATCCAAGGCCCTGGTAACACAGGCAAACTTCTGGAAGGATCCAAGGCCCTGGTAACACAGGCAAACATCTGGAAGGATCCAAGGCCCTGGTAACACAGGCAAACAGCTAGAAGGATCCAAGGCCCTGGTAACACAGGCAAACTTCTCTAACGATCCTAGGCCCTGGGAACACAGGCAAACAGCTAGAAGGATCCAAGGCCCTGGTAACACAGGCAAACTTCTGGAAGGATCCAAGGCCCTGGTAACACAGGCAAACTTCTGGAAGGATCCAAGGCCCTGGTAACACAGGCAAACTTCTGGAAGGATCCAAGGCCCTGGGAACACAGGCAAACAGCTAGAAGGATCCAAGGCCCTGGTAACACAGGCAAACATCTGGAAGCATCCAAGGCCCTGGTAACACAGGCAAACAGCTGGAAGGATCCAAGGCCCTGGTAACACAGGCAAACAGCTGGAAGGATCCAAGGCCCTGGTAACACAGGCAAACTTCTGGAAGGATCCAAGGCCCTGGTAACACAGGCAAACTTCTGGAAGGATCCAAGGCCCTGGTAACACAGGCAAACTTCTGGAAGGATCCAAGGCCCTGGGAACACAGGCAAACAGCTAGAAGGATCCAAGGCCCTGGTAACACAGGCAAACTTCTGGAAGGATCCAAGGCCCTGGTAACACAGGCAAACAGCTGGAAGGATCCAAGGCCCTGGTAACACAGGCGAACTTCTGGAAGGATCCAAGGCCCTGGTAACACAGGCGAACAGCTGGAAGGATCCAAGGCCCTGGTAACACTGTCGAACAGCTGGAAGGATCCAAGGCCCTGGTAACACTGGCGAACAGCTGGAAGGATCCAAGGCCCTGGTAACAGTGGCGAACAGCTGGAAGGATCCAAGGCCCTGGTAACACAGGCAAACTGCTGGAAGGATCCAAGGCCCTGGTAACACAGGCAAACTGCTGGAAGGATCCAAGGCCCTGGTAACACAGGCAAACTGCTGGAAGGATCCAAGGCCCTGGTAACACTGGTGAACAGCTGGAAGGATCCAAGGCCCTGGTAAAACAGGCAAACTGCTGGAAGGATCCAAGGCCCTGGTAACACAGGCAAACTGCTGGAAGGATCCAAGGCCCTGGTAACACTGGTGAACAGCTGGAAGGATCCAAGGCCCTGGTAACACAGGCAAACAGCTGGAAGGATCCAAGGCCCTGGTAACACTGGTGAACAGCTGGAAGGATCCAAGGCCCTGGTAAAACAGGCAAACTGCTGGAAGGATCCAAGGCCCTGGTAACACAGGCAAACTGCTGGAAGGATCCAAGGCCCTGGTAACACAGGCGAACTGCTGGAAGGATCCAAGGCCCTGGTAAAACAGGCAAACAGCTGGAGGGATACAATGCCCTGGTAACACTGGCGAACAGCTGGAGGGATACAATGCCCTGGTAACAGTGGTGAACAGCTGGAGGGATACAATGCCCTGGTAACAGTGGTGAACAGCTGGAAGGATCCAAGGCCTGGAGACATGAAGGGCCATGCCACAGGAACTAGAGTTCTCTGGTAGCAATGGAAGAGGTGCTCCCCTCTGGGTCTTTCAGAGAAGTTGCATGCTATTAGGCTCCCATCTGATACTTTTTTCAGCCAATTTCTGGGCGTACATTTTGAGAAGGATGAAGATGTGATGAATATGTTTAGAATCTCTTTCAAAAAATTTTTAATTTAGAGGATGAATGACCCCGTCTGGAGAAGTGTGGGCCTTCACCAAGATGATATAGAAATTTAGCCCGCCATATTTCCTCGGGTCCATCCCTTCACAGAGAAGGGCAATCCTATGGGACACATGGAGTGACCACTACGGCGTATTGCATATCGGAAAAAGCCCCGAGTCTCTTACATGGGAAGGGGGGTCATTGACAAGCTCTGAGCTCAGCCTCCTTGTTGTGGTGTAGAGGTTTTCAAGTGGTTAAAATCTTCTCACCCATGTGAAGCATCAGATGTGATATTTTCGTCCTTTGTTACAATAGCTTCATTTATTGCCCCGACAAATATAGCCGATCTATGTCACTGGATGTCCCCCAAAGCCAAACATGGAAAAACTTGTGAGCAACCTCCCCTCCTTGTTCCTGCTCATCGGAGTTGAATCACACACTCTTCTCTGCTGGTAACGTGGACTGTGATCAGCATGTAACCAGTGAAAGATGTGCTCATGCTGGTATAAATACCCCACCCATAATGGAAGCATATCAATGCAAAATATAAATGGATTCCTTGAAAAGTGCTGCAAGTCCCGAAAAATACCTGTTGATGTGGCAGAAATATAACGTTCTTGTACTGTGCTTTGTGACACGACAACACAGCTCTGGATTTCTAAGCATGTGTTGTCAGCCCCGCCTACTTCATTTGTGATGGATTATGAAAAAAACACAACCCCCTCCCCCCAATTTCCATCACCCCTCCTTGTGTACAGACAGACAGCGCGGGAGGTTATCCATTCACAAGATTTCTGGCAAAATCAGCAGATATTTTGTACACTTATTGTCCAGATATAACAAAACATTTTCAGTCGTATTTTTAGAAAACCAAAAGGGAACACCTGAGAAAGGCTCAGGTTGTGGGAAGCCTTAGTATAGTTGAGGCATGGAAGCCGAACACCCCACACAAGGGCAGATGTGTCCAGCACATGGAAGCCGAACACCCCACACAAGGGCAGATGTGTCCAGCACATGGAAGCCGAACACCCCACACCGGGCCAGATGTGTCCAGCACATGGAAGCCGAACACCCCACACAAGGGCAGATGTGTCCAGCACATGGAAGCCGAATACCCCACACCGGGCCAGATGTGTCCAGCACATGGAAGCCGAACACTCCACACCGGGCCAGATGTGTCCAGCACATGGAAGCCGAACACCCCACACCGGGACAGATGTGTCCAGCACATGGAAGCCGAACACCCCACACAAGGGCAGATGTGTTCAGCACATGGAAGCCGAATACCCCACACAAGGGCAGATGTGTTCAGCACATGGAAGCCGAATACCCCACACAAGGGCAGATGTGTCCAGCACATGGAAGCCGAACACCCCACACCGGGCCAGATGTGTCCAGCACATGGAAGCCGAGCACCCCACACCGGGCCAGATGTGTCCAGCACATGGAAGCCGAACACCCCACATAAGGGCAGATGTGTCCAGCACATGGAAGCCGAATACCCCACACAAGGGCAGATGTGCCCAGCACATGGAAGCCGAATACCCCACACCGGGACAGATGTGTCCAGCACATGGAAGCCGAATACCCCACACAAGGGCAGATGTGCCCAGCACATGGAAGCCGAATACCCCACACAAGGGCAGATGTGTCCAGCACATGGAAGCCGAACACCCCACACCGGGACAGATGTGTCCAGCACATGGAAGCCGAACACCCCACACCGGGACAGATGTGTCCAGCACATGGAAGCTGAACACCCCACACCGGGACAGATGTGTCCAGCACATGGAAGCCGAACACCCCACACCGGGACAGATGTGTCCAGCACATGGAAGCCCTGGATAGAGCCAGCTGTGGATTTCCTGACCCTTTTCGGAGGTGGAGACCAGGATGGGTTGTGAAAGTGGTTCTGAAGGCTGAAGGTTTGTTGCCTTCATGCAATCTGTGAAAAACCTTCAGTGTGCAGCTCCCCCCTCAGCCCCCCTAATACTTACCCAAGCTCATTCTCAATCCAGCAATGTGCATGAGAGCAGCAGTTCTCCTGGGTCTCTCCCTCCTCATTGGCTCCCGCTGCTGTCAATCACTGCCAGTGAGGTGTCCTATAGACACACAGAGGTGGCTCAGGAGTGAGCACACACCAGTGCCCCCCGAGCAAGCAGCTTTCTCTGGGAGCACTCAGAAAAGGGGAGGAGCCAAAAGCGCTGGCAGGGGACCCGAGGATTGAGACTGCTCTGTGCAAAACCATTATAGAGCAGGTAAGTGTAAGTGAGGCTATTCCCTGGAGGGTCCCCGGAGAGGTGTACCTATGGAGGGGGTGACAACAGTGTTTTCATTCCAGTGAGTACTAAAGACCCTGAATGGAGGGCGACTGTCAGAGGGAAGATGACTGCTTTAA
Organism: Staurois parvus; assembly: GCF_062004578.1. Classification (NCBI taxonomy): domain Eukaryota; kingdom Metazoa; phylum Chordata; class Amphibia; order Anura; family Ranidae; genus Staurois; species Staurois parvus. The sequence continues at coordinate 126,147 of NW_028320363.1, read as the reverse complement.
AGTGCTGCACAATGCTTTCACATGTGACTACTGTGGACTGTCCACTACATGTGATTCACTATGTACTGTAAAGTGACCCCAGACAATATGTCAAAGTTATGTGACTGTTGTGCCATTTCACCAATTGCAGCAACCCTGTTCATGTGTGGACATTCCTTTCTTGGGGACATAAAGGTCAATGGCTGAGAATGTGGAAGCCTCTGGCATGAAGTGGGCACAATATGGCGGAGGGTACACCCCCAAAAGGAGGGTCAGTGTTCTAGCAAGGGAAGAGCGGGGCAAGGACTTGCGCTTTTGGCACCAATGCCCAACAAAGGCCATGTGATGTAAGTTTACAGATCGGGGTTCTTCCGAACTGAAATCCTGAATCCTTTAGAATTCTCTTCAGTTCTTTTCAGCAATTCAGTCTTCTTTTGTTGTCTGACCTTTTCTATATTTCAAACAAATCATTTCAAATGCAAAATGTGTGACCTGCATCTGTATGAGGAAAACGATTCCAGTTCCTGTAATTACATTAAAGTTTAAAGAATTATGCTAAATGTCAGTTCTGAATCCGTTATCATCTGATAAAGTTACGTCTAGTTCTGTGCAGACCAATCACAAGCTACTGAAAAATGTGAACAGAAATCCTGCAACAATTATTATTCTACACGTTTCTACATTTTTATTGTGCATTTTAGTTCTAAACATAGAAATTTACCATAAATATACCAAGAAAACGTAAAAGAAAAAAAAACACACGTTCTCTGCAAGAAACAAAAGGAAAAAGAAAATCTCTGGTTTGGTTCAAAAATGATACAAATAAATCAAAAATGATATAATATTGAATTGTTAGTCGTGTTTTAATATTAATAAAACTGACCACGCCCATTTCATCGTAAAGTATGTGAACCCTCACCTTGTAATACAACACATTCAGTATAAAACAGAAGTGAAAGGTAAAACACTTGCTCTGTCCCCCTACGCGTTTCCCTGGGTGTAACTCCACATGCATCGTTACATAGTTAGTCTGGCTGAAAAAAAGACAAAATTCCATCCATGCAGCTAATCCCTCCTATTCTGCCATAAACCGGACTAAATGTAATCTTGAAGCTTTATTAACAAAACAGGATGGGGTGAATCTATTGAGAAAACAGATGAAGACATACAATACACAATGAAATAATTAGGCTGCAGATGACAATAAGTCCATGCTCACCAGCAATGCTGCCTGTAGGGGACTTCCAATTGCTGGAAGTCTAGGACCAGATGTGACGTGACACCACAGGAACAGAGATCTGCAAACTGCAAATCCTATCACATTATTACACGCACCATTCAAAAATATGCTGATAGGTTGATTGGCTTCAGACCCAGCTGGTTGTGTGACCCGGGAAAGGGTCCTACAAATGGGATGGATGGTTGTGTGACTGGGAAAGGGTCCTACAAATGGGATGGATGGTTGTGTGACCCGGGAAAGGGTCCTACAAATGGGATGGATGGTTGTGTGACTGGGAAAGGGTCCTACAAATGGGATGGATGGTTGTGTGACCCGGGAAAGGGTCCTACAAATGGGATGGATGGTTGTGTGACCAAGAAAGGGTCCTACAAATGGGATGGATGGTTGTGTGACTGGGAAAGGGTCCTACAAATGGGATGGATGGTTGTGTGACCAAGAAAGGGTCCTACAAATGGGATGGATGGTTGTGTGACTGGGAAAGGGTCCTACAAATGGGATGGATGGTTGTGTGACTGGGAAAGGGTCCTACAAATGGGATGGATGGTTGTGTGACTGGGAAAGGGTCCTACAAATGGGATGGATAGTTGTGTGATCGGGAAAGGGTCCTACCAATGGGATGGATGGTTGTGTGACCAAGAAAGGGTCCTACAAATGGGATGGATGGTTGTGTGACCGGGAAAGGGTCCTACAAATGGGATGGATGGTTGTGTGACTGGGAAAGGGTCCTACAAATGGGATGGATGGTTGTATGATCGGGAAAGGGTCCTACCAATGGGATGGATGGTTGTGTGACCAAGAAAGGGTCCTACAAATGGGATGGATGGTTGTGTGACCCGGGAAAGGGTCCTACAAATGGGATGGATGGTTGTGTGACTGGGTAAGGGTCCTACAAATGGGATGGATGGTTGTGTGACCCGGGAAAGGGTCCTACAAATGGGATGGATGGTTGTGTGACTGGGAAAGGGTCCTACAAATGGGATGGATGGTTGTGTGACTGGGAAAGTGTCCTACAAATGGGATGGATTGTTGTGTGATCGGGAAAGGGTCCTACCAATGGGATGGATGGTTGTGTGACCAAGAAAGGGTCCTACAAATGAGATGGATGGTTGTGTGACCCTGGAAAGGGTCTTACAAATGGGATGGATGGTTGTGTGACTGGGAAAGGGTCCTACAAATGGGATGGATGGTTGTGTGACCCGGGAAAGGGTCCTACAAATGGGATGGATGGTTGTGTGACTGGGAAAGGGTCCTACAAATGGGATGGATGGTTGTGTGACTGGGAAAGTGTCCTACAAATGGGATGGATGGTTGTGTGATCGGGAAAGGGTCCTACCAATGGGATGGATGGTTGTGTGACCAAGAAAGGGTCCTACAAATGGGATGGATGGTTGTGTGACCAGGAAAGGGTCCTACAAATGGGATGGATAGTTGTGTGACTGGGAAAGGGCCCTACAAATGGGATGGATGGTTGTGTGACTGGGAAAGGGTCCTACAAATGGGATGGATGGTTGTATGATCGGGAAAGGGTCCTACAAATGGGATGGATGGTTGTGTGACTGGGAAAGGGTCCTACAAATGGGATGGATAGTTGTGTGATCGGGAAAGGGTCCTACCAATGGGATGGATGGTTGTGTGACCAAGAAAGGGTCCTACAAATGGGATGGATGGTTGTGTGACTGGGAAAGGGTCCTACAAATGGGATGGATGGTTGTGTGACCCGGGAAAGGGTCCTACAAATGGGATGGATGGTTGTGTGACTGGGAAAGGGTCCTACAAATGGGATGGATGGTTGTGTGACTGGGAAAGTGTCCTACAAATAGGATGGATGGTTGTGTGATCGGGAAAGGGTCCTACCAATGGGATGGATAGTTGTGTGATCGGGAAAGTGTCCTACAAATGGGATGGATGGTTGTGTGATCGGGAAAGGGTCCTACCAATGGGATGGATGGTTGTGTGACCAAGAAAGGGTCCTACAAATGGGATGGATGGTTGTGTGACTGGGAAAGGGTCCTACAAATGGGAACAGAAGAGGCAACATTTGAAATATGCTATTTGGTGTTGGGTTACACCAGGGGTCTCCAAACTTTCTAAACAAAGGGCCAGTTTACTGGCCTTCAGTTTTTAGGGGGGCATGTTTGTGGCCATTGGGAGTAAAAAAAGATTTCAATGTCAGTGGTAAAAAATACCCCGTCTTTGGTGTCAGTGGGAGGAATAGTGCCCCATTGTGTCATTGGGAGGATTTGTGCCCCATCATCGATGTCAATGGGCCCCGTTGTTGGTGTCATTGGGAGAAATTGTGCCCCTTCATTGGTGTCTCTGGAGAATATTACCATATTGTTGGTATCAGTGGAAGAAATAGTGCCCCAGCGGCTGGCTAAAAGCAAGCAAAGAGCCGCATCTGGCTCCAGGACCACAATTTGGACTTTTATATTTATTTTGTGGACTTTCTGTTCTTTATATTTAGGTCAGTGTCATAATACAGGAAAATGTGGTAGCGCCTTACTTTGTTTATATAGAGCTTTTTATAAAAGCTTTATATATAGTTCCACTTTGAACGTGGATTGTCCACCCGCTTCCTGGCTGCCTCTTTCCCCTCTTCCACTGTCCATATCCATGCTCTTCTTTTGTAGGTTCATCTCCTCTCTACACACCAGATTTACTAGGATATACAATTTCCTTCCTGGGAAGGAAATATGGACATGTGACCTGAAAAATGCACAAATCAAGGTCCATATTGCATTTTAGTGCATTTTGAGTGGTTTTCCATGTCTTGCTATTGACTAAAATGTACCATTAATTTTGACCAAAATACACAAAAGCTGCAGAAAAGGGAATTTTAAAAAAGGCAACAAACTGCCAATGTGAAGAGCTCCATAGATTATGATGGTAGGTTTCATGCACTTTTAGTGCACCGTGGCCCTGCATGTGATTGGGCCATTAAGTAAACCCATTGACCGGAGGGTTCTTCACTGTACATAGTATACCAACATGTGCTCAGAGATGTGATCCATAAATAGCCATTATGAAACGAGTTCATATTTTATGTATCTATAGCTTCTGAAAAGCTTCTTGTTTTTAATTAAAGGGTGGTGGATTGCACATTGCATGGTTTTTAAGACGTTTCATAACAAATCACTGCCTCTGGCTTCCCTGGTCATGTGTGTCCATCTCCTAGGAGCTAGGAGGGGCTGGGAAGATGCCTTTAAGGACTAAGCAGAGGAAAAAAAAGACACATTCTTTGTCCTAACTTCATCGGAACCAGACAGATCCTTCGCTGTGGTGGACGGTGTTAACGAAGAGGTGAATGAGCTCCATTCGGAGACCACTTGAGGCTCAACCTGGGAGAGCTGGAAGAGAGACCTGCTACCAGCGGGAGACGCCTGAGCATCTAATCTACCAAAAGCCTAATCAAGCAGAAGAACTCCAGCCTGGTATGTCCGAAGCACAGTGGGAAACTGCTCTACTCACAAGCAATTGCTCAGAAGGCAGAACTATAAAAACCATTAAGGTTCTAAGGTCATCAAAATGTACAAAGGGCATCAAAAGGACTACAAATAAAAATCCTCGCCAACTGTGAGCAGGACATCAGCTGGAACGGAGCAGAAGAAAATACAACACTGGATTAGCGTCCAAGACATCCTCATCTGCATAAGAGGTAAAATAGCCATTCTTGACGTTGACGCGCTCATTGAACACACCTGGGGGCACTTTGGTGAGGTGGCATGATGACACTCTTGGGTTGCACTGCTGAAGTCTTGGTGAAGTTCTCACTATCTGCATGGGGGTTCCATGGTATCCGGGTGCCTGATAGTTTGTCCCTGGTTTCCTCTCACCACTAGGGATGAGGAGGGTGATTTTGGCGGAAAATTGATTTCACTGCAAAATTTCTCCAAAGCAAAAACTCTCAAGGAGCCGCTTAGGAGAAATATACTTGGAAAAAAAATACTCCTCTTTTCTTTATTTTGAGGATGTTTTTAGAGTAGTTTAGTTTAATTTAGGGGCATATTTAGAAAGTAATGACTCTGACATTCACCGTTTATTGCAGGTGAATGCTGTGTGTGTTTTTAAATTACAGTGATTGATTCACCACCAGTGAATGTTTGGTGGAAGTCACTTCCATTGACCTATAAAAAAAAGCCCCTAATAGTGTTCTTTGTATTTGTGTTTTCCCTTTTAGTGTATTTGATATTTTTTTCTTTACTGTCGTGAATTTCTTTAATTTACTTTTTTGTGAAAAAAAAACTAAAATAATGAAGCTAATGATTGGCCATATCTGGGATTTGTTTAAAGGCGCTTCAGTTACCCTCGGGAGCTACGTAAAGCTCATTGCCCCCTTATAACCCACCGAAAGCCACCGAAAACCACCTTCATTTCACCTTTCCCATGGACTCCTTTTATATCACAAAAAGTGCATTTGAAATCCCACAAATTTTGGTGCAATTTCATGGAAAATGAAAATTCCCAATTTTTTCTCATCTATAGTCCCCATCCAAAAATATGCTAATAGGTTGATTGGCTTCTGACCTACAAATGGGATGGATGGTTGTGTGACTGGGAAAGGGTCCTACAAATAGGAAGGATGGTTGCGTGGCCAGGAAAAGGTCCTACAAATGGGATGGATGGTTGTGTGGCCAGGAAAAGGTCCTACAAATATGATGGATGGTTGTGTGACCGGGAAAGGGTCCTACAAATAGGATGGATGGTTGTTTGACCAGGAAAGGGTCCTACAAATGGGATGGATGGTTGTGTGGCCAGGAAAAGGTCCTACAAATATGATGGATGGTTGTGTGACCGGGAAAGGGTCCTACAAATAGGATGGATGGTTGTGTGACCAGGAAAAGGTCCTACAAATATGATGGATGGTTGTGTGACCGGGAAAGGATCCTACAAATGGGATGGATGGTTGTGTGACCGGGAAAGGGTCCTACAAATTGGATGGATGGTTGTGTGACCGGGAAAGGGTCCTACAAATAGGATGGATGGTTGTGTGACCAGGAAAGGGTCCTACAAATGGGATGGATGGTTGTGTGGCCAGGAAAAGGTCCTACAAATAGGATGGATGGTTGTGTGACCAGGAAAGGGTCCTACAAATGGGATGGATGTTTGCGTGGCCAGGAAAAGGTCCTACAAATAAGATGGATGGTTGTGTGACCAGGAAAGGGTCCTACAAATGGGATGGATGGTTGCGTGGCTAGCAAAAGGTCCTACAAATAGGATGGATGGTTGTGTGACCGGGAAAGGGTCCTACAAATGGGATGGATGGTTGCGTGGCCAGGAAAGGGTCCAACAAATAGGATGGATGGCTATGTGACCGGGAAAGGGTCCTACAATTTGGTTGGATGGTTGCGTGGCCAGGAAAGGGTCCTACGATTTGCATGAATGGTTATGTGGCCGGGAAAAGGTCCTACAAATGGGATTGATGGTTTAGTAGTATTGTACTTTATAAATACTTGCAGATAACAACAGTGTTGGATGAAGAAGGTTGCAGTACAAATCAGTCACAGTTGCCAAAATTCCGCAGTGAACCTGTCACAGGAGAAACAAGTGAAATGTTTTTGCTGGCTTGTTTTTATAAGGCTCTTTGGGCTTTCACATTCATTTGTGCATTGCACCCTGGCGAGTCCTGATGGTGGTACTGGAACTGGCACCTCATAATGCCAATGACTCTCAATGGCACTTTATTAGCCCTTTATACTTTATTGACCATCACTTATAAGAGCTTGTTAGACTTCCCTTTTCAGATTTCTGGGCATTAATATGGAGTTGATTCCCCTTAAAGCTAAACAGCCTCTACTCTGGGAAGAATTTCCAGAAGATTTTGTGGTGTGTCTGGGGGAATATGTGCCCATTCAGCCATTTGTTATCTGGTATTGATGTGGGGTGAGAAGACCTGACCTCAATGGCTGTACTAATTCATCCCAAAGGTGTTCAGTAGGGTTGAGGTCGGGGCTCTGTACAGGACACTCGAGTTCCTCCACACTAAACTGGTCAGATCATGTCTTTATGGAGCTGTGAACAGTTATGCTGGAACTGAAAGGGGTCTTTACACAATTGTTGTCACGAGTCTTGAATGCTAGGGGAAGGCTAGAACCCCTGGCATCCAAAAGAACATTTTTGGAGGTCAGATACTGCTGTTGGACCTGGCTCACTATCGTCCTTCCAGTTCATCCCAAAGGTGTTCTGTAGAGTTGAGGTCAGGGCTCTGTGCAGGACATTTGAGTTCCTCCACCCATCACACCTCTAGAGCTCGTAGGATATTGTATTTCGAAACCATGACTATTAATATTGAGTTGCCCCCCCTTGTAGCTATACCATCCTCCACTCTTCTGGGAAAGCTTTCTAGAAGATTTTGGAGGGTGTCTCTTGGAATTCCAATTCATCCAAAAGGTGTTCATTAGGTTATGGTCAGGGCTTTGTACAGGACACTCGAGTCCCTTCACACCAAACTGGTCATCCATGTCTGTATGGCGCTGGCTTCGCATACCTGATCTCAGTAAGTTGCAGGGGTGTCCACATACCTTTGGCCATATAATATACACACAGTTTGTATGTAAATATAGTATTTATTTGGCAAACACTCTGTAGATTTCATATTTTTCTAAATATATTATCATGAGGTGGTGCAACTCCTGGACTTTCACTTCTTTCATATACAGTCAGGTCCATAAATATTGGGACATGGACACAATTCTAACATTTTTGGCTCTATACACCACCACAATGGATGGAATGAAACAAACAAGATGTGCTTTAACTGCAGACTGTCAGCTTTAATTTGAGGGTATTTACATCCAAATCAGGTGAACGGTGTAGGAATTACAACAGTTTGCATATGTGCCTCCCACTTATTAAGGGACCAAAAGTAATGGGACAATTGGCTTCTCAGCCGTTCCATGGCCAAGTGTGTGTTATTTCCTCATTATCCCAATTACAATGAGCAGATAAAAGGTCCAGAGTTCATTTCAAGTGTGCTATTTGCATTTGGAATCTGTTGCTGTCAACTCTCAAGATGAGATCCAAAGAGCTGTCACTATCAGTGAAGCCATCATTAGGCTGAAAAAAACAAAACAAACCCATCAGAGAGATAGCAAAAACATTAGGCGTGGCCAAAACAACTGTTTGGAACATTCTTAAAAAGAAGGAACGCCCCGGTGAGCTCAGCAACACCAAAAGACCCGGAAGACCACGGAAAACAACTGTGGTGGATGACCGAAGAATTCTTTCCCTGGTGAAGAAAACACCCTTCACAACAGTTGGCAGATCAAGAACACCCTCCAGGAGGTAGGTGTATGTGTGTCAAAGTCACCAATCAAGAGAAGACTTCACCAGAGTGAATACAGAGGGTTCACCACAAGATGGAAACCATTGGTGAGCCTCAAACACAGGAAGGCCAGATTAGAGTTTGCCAAACGACATCTAAAAAAGCCTTCACAGTTCTGGAACAACATCCTATGGACAGATGAGACCGACATCAACTTGTACCAGAGTGATGGGAAGAGAAGAGTATGGAGAAGGAACTGCTCATGATCCTCAGCATACCACCTCATCAGTGATCATGGTGGTGGTAGTGTCATGGCGTGGGCATGTATGGCTGCCAATGGAACTGGTTCTCTTGTATTTATTGATGATGTGACTGCTGACAGAAGCAGCCGGATGAATTGTGAAGTGTTTCGGGAATATTATCGGCTCATATTCAGCCAAATGCTTCACAACTCATTGGACGCTTCACAGTGCAGATGGACAATGACCCAAAGCAGACTGCAAAAGACACCAAAGAAGTGGAATGTTCTGCGATGGCCAAGTCCATCACCTGACCTGAATCCGATTGAGCATTTCACTTGCTGAAGACAAAACTGAAGGGAAAATGCCCCAAGAACAAGCAGGAACTGAAGACAGTTGCAGTAGAGGCCTGGCAGAGCATCACCAGGGATGACACCCAGCGTCTGGTGATGTCTATGCGTTCCACACTTCAGGCTGTCATTGACTGCAAAGGATTTGTAACCAAGTATTAAAAAGTGAAAGTTTGATTTATGATTATTATTCTGTCCCATTACTTTTGGTTCCTTAATAAGTGGGAGGCACATATGCAAACTGTTGTCATTCCTACACCGTTCACCTGATTTGGATGTAAATACCCTCAAATTAAAGCTGACAGTCTGCAGTTAAAGCACATCTTGTTCATTTCATTTCAAATCCATTGTGGTGGTGTATAGAGCCAAAAATGTTGTGTTGATGTCCCAATATTTATGGACCTGACTGTATATACTGTATATGGCTGGATGGAAGGACCTGGTTGCATTGTACCATTGACCTGGTCTAAGCTCAGGTCACCTGTCTGTCATAATATATACACGGCTCAAAAAAATTAAAGGCAGACTTTGTAATCAGATTCTGGCATCAAGTCAATGACACTCCTGGGATATGGATCTGGTCAGGTAAGTCACAGAGGGGTTTGTTAATCAGTTTCAGCTGCTTTGGTGTTCATGAAATTACCAACAGGTGCATTAGATGGGCAACAATGAGACAACCCCCAAAACAGGAATGGTTTTACAGGTGGAGGCCACTGACATTTTTCCCTACTCATGTTTTCTGACTGTTTTTCACTGGTTTTGTATTCGGCTAGGGTCAGTGTCACTACTGGTAGTATGAGGCCATACCTGGACCCTACAGAGGTTGCACAGGCAGTCCAACTCCTCCAGGATGGCACATCAATACCTGCCATTGCCAGAAGGTTTGCTGTGTCTCCCGGCACAGTCTCAAGAGCATGGAGGAGATTCCAGGAGATGGGCAGTTCCTCTAGGAGAGCTGGACAGGGCCGTAGAAGGTCCTTAACCCATCAGCAGGACCGATATCTGCTCCTTTGTGCAAGGAGGAACAGGATGAGCCCTGCCAGAGCCCTACAAAATGACCTCCAGCAGGCCACTGGTGTGAATGCCTCTGACCAATCAGAAACAGACTTCATGAGGGTGGCCTGAGAGCCCGACATCCTCTAGTGGGCCCTGTGCTCCCTGCCCGGCACCATAGAGCTGGATTGGCATTGGCCATTGAACCCCAGAATTGGCAGGTCCACCACTGGCGCCCTGTGCTTTTCACAGATGAGAGCAGGTTCACCCTGAGCACATGTGACAGACGTGAAAGGGTCTGGAGAAGCCGTGGAGAACGTTCTGCTGCCTGTAACATGGTTCAGCATGACTGTTGTGGTGGTGGGTCAGTGATGGTCTGGGGGGGCATCTCCATGGAGGGACACACAGACTTCTACAGGCTAGACAATGGCACCCTGACTGCCATTAGGTATGGGGATGAAATCCTTGGACCCATTGTCTGACCCTACACTGGTGCAGTGGGTCCTGGGTTCCTCCTGGTGCGGTGGGTCCTGGGTTCCTCCTGGTGCAGTGGGTCCTGGGTTCCTCCTGGTGCAGTGGGTCCTTGGTTCCTCCTGGTGCCGTGGGTCCCGGGCTCCTCCTGGTGCAGACAATGCCCGACCTCATGTGGGGAGAGTATGCAGGCAGTTCCTGGAGGATGAAGGAATTGATACCATTGAATGGCCCCCACACTCACCTGACCTAAATCCAATAGAACCCCTCTGGGATGTCATGTTTTGGTCCATCCGACGCCGCCAGGTTGCACCTCAGACTGTCCAGGAGCTCAGTGACGCCCTGGTCCAGATCTGGGAGGAAATCCCCCAGGACACCATCCGCGGTCTCATTAGGAGCCTCCCCAGAGCTATACACTCTGTCAGCAGCTTTAACAAACTCGTGCAGACTCCACCTCCGCAACATGCAGACTCCACCTCCGCAACATGCAGACTCCGCCTCCGCAACATGCAGACTCCGCCTCCGCAACATGCAGACTCCGCCTCCGCAACATGCAGACTCCACCCCCGCAACATGCAGACTCCACCTCCGCAACATGCAGACTCCACCTCCGCAACATGCAGACTCCACCCCCGCAACATGCAGACTCCACCTCCGCAACATGCAGACTCCACCTCCGCAACATGCAGACTCCACCTCTGCAACATGCAGACTCCACCTCCGCAACATTGCCAAAATCTGCACGTTCCTAACCCCAGAAACCACTAAACAGCTCATCCACTCCCTCATCATATCACGACTCGACTACTGCAACTCCCTCCTCACTGGCCTGCCTCACCGCTGGCTATCCCCGCTTCAGTCCATCCTGAATACGGCTGCCAGACTCATTCACCTTTCCAGCCGCTCCATCTCCGCCACCCCCCTCTGCCAATCCCTCCACTGGCCTCCACTCAGTGTCCTCCACCCCCCTCTGCCAATCCCTCCACTGGCCTCCATTCAGTGTCCTCCACCCCTCTCTGCCAATCCCTCCAATGGCTTCCATTCAGTGTCCTCCACCCCTCTCTGCCAATCCCTCCACTGGCCTCCACTCAATGTCCTCCACCCCCCTCTGCCAATCCCTGCACTGGCCTCCACTCAGTGTCCTCCACCCCCCTCTGCCAATCCCTCCACTGGCCTCCACTCAGTGTCCTCCACCCCTCTCTGCCAATCCCTGCACTGGCCTCCACTCAGTGTCCTACACCCCTCTCTGCCAATCCCTCCACTGGCCTCCATTCAGTGTCCTCCGCCCCTCTCTGCCAATCTCTCCACTGGCCTCCACTCAGTGTCCTCCACCCCTCTCTGCCAATCCCTGCACTGGCCTCCACTCAGTGTCCTACACCCCTCTCTGCCAATCCCTCCACTGGCCTCCATTCAGTGTCCTCCGCCCCTCTCTGCCAATCCCTCCACTGGCCTCCATTCAGTGTCCTCCGCCCCTCTCTGCCAATCTCTCCACTGGCCTCCACTCAGTGTCCTCCACCCCTCTCTGCCAATCCCTCCACTGGCCTCCATTCAGTGTCCTTCACCCCTCTCTGCCAATCCCTCCACTGGCCTCCACTCAGTGTCCTCCACCCCTCTCTGCCAATCTCTCCACTGGCCTCCATTCAGTGTCCTCCGCCCCTCTCTGCCAATCCCTCCACTGGCCTCCATTCAGTGCCCTCCACCCCTCTCTGCCAATCCCTCCACTGGCCTCCACTCAGTGTCCTCCGCCCCTCTCTGCCAATCCCTCCACTGGCCTCCATTCAGTGTCCTCCACCCCCCTCTGCCAATCCCTGCACTGGCCTCCACTCAGTGTCCTCCACCCCCCCTCTGCCAATCCCTCCACTGGCCTCCACTCAGTGTCCTCCACCCCCCTCTGCCAATCCCTCCACTGACCTCCACTCAGTGTCCTCCACCCCTCTCTGCCAATCCCTCCACTCAGTGTCCTCCACCCCTCTCTGCCAATCCCTCCACTGGCCTCCACTCAGTGTCCTCCACCCTCCCTCTGCCAATCCCTCCACTGGCTTCCGATTGCCCAACGGATCAAACTCAAAATCCTAACACTGACGTACAAAGCCGTCCACCATACTGCCCCGAACTACATCACCGACCTAATATCCAAGTACCACCCAACACGCACACTCCGCTCCTCACAAGACCTCCTTCTCTCTAGTTTCCTGGTCTCCTCCTCCCATGCCCGCCTCCAGGACTTCTCCAGGGTGTCACCCATCCTCTGGAACTCCCTGCCCCAACCCATCAGATTATCACCTACTCTCCTCTCCTTTAGGCGCACCCTGAAAACCCATCTCTTCAGGGAAGCCTACCCCACCCCCTGCTAACTTGCCGACCTCCTCCACTCTTCCTACCACACCATCCCCCACAGCTATCTCCTCCTGTACCACCATCCCCTCCCTCCTAGATTGTAAGCTCCAAGGATCAGGGCCCTCGATCCCCTCATGTATCACATTGTATTGGTATTGTTCTGTCACATGTTCTGTCCCCTCTGTAATGTACAGCGCTGAGCCAACTATGGGGGCTTTATAAATACTGTATAATAATAATATTTGAGTGATTTTGACAGATTTATTGCTGTGATCACTCTGACACTTTGAATATTCCCGGTGGGAATACACGTGTTGCACTTTATTTAATTTCTATTTGCACATTTTCATGGATTTTTAGATCACTGATTTATATATTTATTGTAATTTTATTTATGTTATATATTTAGGGTTTAGCGCTGCACCTTTTATTATTGATTGACAGTGTCTAAGTGGTTAGCACTTCCGCCTGGCAGTACTCAGGTCATTGGTTCAAATCTCAACCACAGCACCACCTGACTGGAGTTTGCATGTTCTCCCTGTGCCTGCGTGGGTTTCCTCTGGGTGCTCCAGTTTCCTCCCACACTCCAAAGACATGCTGGTAGGATAATTGGATCCTGTCCAAATTGGCCCTAGTATGTGTATGTATGTAGGTTAGGGACCTTAGATTGTGTGCTCCTCGGGGGCGGGGACTGATGGGAATGTAATATATATATATATATATATATATATATATATATGTAAGGTGATGAGTAAATTGATGGTGCTGTATAAGTACCTGGAATAAATAAATAAAATATGGGATGCTAATCGCACTTCCAAACATGACCAGTAGAGGGAGCTCTGAGAGACCTATAGATGAAAATAGTGACAAGAAGTGGAGCCCATAGTGGAATTAGGACTCACTTTGGTTTCCTATTGAAGGTGATGCCAATAAAGAGACCTGTCATTCAGAACTGGTCATTACTGCTGAAGCACAGGATCAAATGTCTAAACTATATATAAGTGAAATCCCGGCTCAGGGTTTGAAGAAGATTGCTAATTGATGTTTGCTGGAGGGCACTGTGCTGAAGTCCTGGTCTGGAGAAGGGTCTTGTAATCTCCCTCACTGAGGATCTACCTGTGGATGCTGGGTGGCAGACAGCTTTTGGGACACTGGGAGTACAGACCTTGTTGGGGACTATTAGTTGTGCAAGTGGCAGAAGGGATCTACAGTAAATGCCAGAGGTTGCTATATGGACTGCTGTAGGGTCCTAGATATACTGGCCATTCCTTGCTACCCCAGAAAAGTTGCTATTTGAAGATTAAAGAGAAGTTTGTCCTTCTATTGTTGCTAATAATTGTCAGGTCTCTGGGTACCCCTGCTAAAACCAATTCATTGGTGGTCAGTGGGAAAATGCCCCTTCCATTAGTGGAAAGAAATCCCCCTTTACAGTGGGGGTCAGAAGGCCACCTCATAGATGGCTGAAAAGATCATTGGAGTCATGCTGTTGGCTCCGTCAAGTGGCATTGGCCCCAAAACTAAGCAGGCACCATACGATGGGAGGTCCATCAGCCACTGGTCAACAAACACCTAGCAACCTCTTCCCCAGGCTTCCACGGTACCCTGATTGAGGATGGCTGCTGTAGGCTGAGCTTTATATCTTTATATTCACCTTTTGCAGATATTTTTAGGACGACCACATGATGAGCAGGATCTTATTTTGATCTCCTCCCACCAGAGGGCCCTCCGTAAAGCAAAGATGTCTTCTTTGCATCATTACACTGTGATTGCTGGGCGCCATCAGTGGACGAGTCCATGATATCCTACACTCACTGTATGTCCTCAGTCATCCAAGCTGAATGACATTTGGATATCATTCAATCTAGAAGACTTCTCGTGGCAGAAAATAAGTTCTGCAGATGATAGCTGCAGATTAAGAGAAAGTATTGCTGCAAAAACTTCCTAAATGAAGTCAGTGAGAGTGGAAGCAGCTCCATCATCTGCGCTCCCACAGGAAACGTATGCCAGAAAAATTGGTTTGTTTTGATATCTCTGAACATGAACAAGGAAAGGTGCCTGGCCACCCTATCTAACCTCTTGTATTTTATCTCCGCAGGTCACAATGATCAACTTTACAGTCCTACAGACCGATGTCAATGACAGTCTTCCCACCATACTGGTACCGAAACCCAACGAGACCACCATCATCCACATCGAAGTTCCTAAAGGGGTTTTCCTATTCTTGTGTATTCTCAGCTTGTTGGAAAACATCTTGGTGGTTGTGGCCATTGCAAAAAATCACAACCTCCACTCTCCTATGTACTACTTCATCTGCTGCCTGGCCGCTTCTGATATGCTTGTCAGCATCAGCAATCTCATCGAGACGGTGATCCTGGTCTTGCTGAGCCATGCCGTCATAGGCTACAATGAACCAATGGTCAAGATGATGGACAACATTGTGGACACCATGATCTTGTGCTCGCTGGTGACATCACTATCATTTCTTGGAGCCATTGCTGTAGATCGCTACGTCACAATCTTCTACGCTCTGAGATATCACAACATCATTACCCAACGAAGAGTAATCAATGCCATCGCCGGGATCTGGTTGGCCAGTACCGCCTGTAGCATTACATTCATTGTGTTTTCCAACAGCCACGTCGTCATATTTTGTCTTATTGTGTTTTTCATCTTCATGTTGGTTTTAATGTTGGGCCTCTACATCCACATGTTTATCTTGGCCAGACGCCACTCACAGAGCATTTCGGCCCAACAGAAAGGGGTAGGAAGACGACTTTCCCCACATCAAGTGGCAGCCAAGCTAAGGGGAGCCATCACCCTAACAATATTACTTGGTATCTTCTTCCTTTGCTGGGGACCATTCTTCCTTCATCTTACCTTAATTGTCTCCTGCCCCAAGCACCCATTCTGCCTCGGATACTTTAAATATTTTAACATCAGTTACGTCCTGATCATTTTTAACTCCATTATCGACCCCATAATCTACGCGTTCCGGAGTCAGGAGCTGAGGAAAACCTTAAGGGACATTGTGTTTTGCTCCCAATGATGGTGCGAGGGGGTTAGGGAGAATAGAAGCTTAGAACTAAAGGTCTGAACTTCTTCAAAATTCTCCCTTTCCCCCCCCCATAATGTTGTTATAGCATGAAACTAAATGATTTCATGAGGACTTTGCAAAAAAAAAAAAATAACTTCAAAACTATAGATGTAAATGACAAGGAAGCCAAATAAGTGATAGAACTTTAGGTATTAGACTTTTGTCTGACTTTTATCCATAAAATTCGATGCTGTCCTGGAAAAATGAAATCTGGTTGGAGTTTGGACAATTCTTATGAAGGATTCTTGGATGCAGGAACTCTATTATTATTATTATTGTAGAGTGATGATATCATCATGTGGAACCCACAATCGAGTCACGGCCCATGTGTAGTGAAGCCTCTTGTTCTTTAAGTAACCTGAAGCCTAGGCAACTACAAGAACCCAGACATCATGGTGGCATCTGGAAGGACTGGAGCAACCAATGAGATCCTCCATATGCAGTTCAGAATGGAAGTAAGGGCTTGACTAGCTGCTATGGAGAACCTTTTAGGCACCTCCACCATATTGAGGCTTAGTAGGTGAAGGCCTAGATCCCCCTCTAGGCTCTAGTAGATTTATTATTCAAGCACCAAACTCAGGGGCTCATTCGTTGTTTTCCCTGCATCCAGCGTAGGTCAACCAATACTGATTCGAAGCTTTCATGCAAGCAATGGATCATTAACCCGCGTGTAATAAGTTCACAGTTATTAGACATCTGAGATTCTTTTCATTTTTATTGTTTTTCGGGGACAGACTAAAACATTTAATGTGAAAATGGCTTAATGTAGCTTAACGTGTAATAAACTGCCTAAACCTCAATGAATTGACTTGAAACTTTGCACAGCCCAAGTTCCCAACTTACCAAACATGTCCTAGAAGTTTCATAGATTTCAGCCTTCCACAAAGAAAATGGGGGACATTAAGCTTGTTTTTTGGGGATCATAATGTGGCTTAACGTACAAAAAAGAGCTTAGATGTTGACCAATTTCCCCCAAACTTCACACAATAGAATACTCTATCTATGGCAACATATTCTGAAAATTTCGGGTCATTTTGTAAATAACTCCAAAAGTTATTCACATTAAGCTATATATAACAGTGCTAAAACATTTAATGTGAAGAGCTTAATGTAAAAAGAGCTTAACGTACCATAATGTGCCTAAACCTCAATCAATTGACTTGAAACTTTGCACAGCCCAAGTTCTCAACATCCCAAACATGTCCTAGAAGTTTCATGGGTTTTGATCTCCCACAAAGCAAGTGAGTGACATTAAGCTTGTGTAGACCCTACCACCTTGTGTGGTGGCCATAGCGTGGGACAGCCAATGAGGGAATATTATGAGTGTGTGTTTGTAGCTCACCAGCCAATCACTGGGGAATTCTTGGCTTGTGGTGCATGCTTGGGAAGTGCATTCTTCCAAGTTCCAAATACCTGTCAATATTGGCACAAAACCTTCTGGCTTCTGCTAGAAAGCTGAACATGAAGAGGAACTTCATCTTTTGGCATGACAACGACCCAAGCATACATCCAAATCAACAAAGGAATGGCTTCACCAGAAGATGATTAAAGTTTTAGAACGGCCCAGCCAGAGCCCAGACCTGAATCCGATTGAAAATCTGTGGGGTGATCTGAAGAGGGCTGTGCACATGAGATGAATTCACAATCTGACAGATTTGAAGAGTTTTTGCAAGGAAGAGTGGGCAAATATTGCCAAGTCAAGATGTGTCATGCTGATAGACTCATCCCCAAAACGACTGAGTGCTGTAATAACATGAAAAGTGCTTCAACAAAGTATTAGTTTAAGGGTGTGCACACTTATGCAACCATATTATTTTAGTTTTTTATTTTTACTTCCCTCCACCGAAAATATTTCAGTATGTTTTTCAACTGAGTTGTACAGTTTATAGGTCACATTAAAGGTGGAAATTTTTCTGAAATTGTTTTTCTTTGTCTCATTTTCTTACATCACAGAAACCTGACTTTTTTAATAGTGGTATGTCGACTTTTTATATCCACTGTATATATTCATGAGAATTGCTGTGTGCTCAATCTTAGTACAGTCTACCTCCAGGCTTGGCCTGGGGAGGTAATGCTTATGTGCAGGAAAGGTTTGACTAGGCCTCAAGCCTAGAAGGGGCCTCACATGCTGATTGAGGAGGAGAATGAGAGAAACTGGATGGCTACTGGAGGTACCTGGTACTAGAATGTACCTAAGGGGCAAGTCTGTCTGACCTATTGAAGATCACATGACTATCCATATTTAGCTGTTCCTCTAATAACCAGTGCCGGCTTGTGCTCCTATGGACTCTGCACTGTGAAATACTGAAAGGGTCTGCTGAGTCTGGAGTTCTTTTCTAATATAGTTTTGACATGAATGTTCTGAGCCCTGAATGTCCTATCTCCCAGTTATGGAGTTCCCCAATAAAGAATTCAAAGATGTACTTAAACTGACTGGTGCCCAACTTTTCTTTGATCGCACATCTCTTCACTGGCCTAGGATCAGCACAAAAACAAAATGTCAGCCTTCCCTGCCTTTGAGGGTCCACGCTACGCCTCGGGGGGTCAGGGGGGTGCTGTACTTATTTTTAGGGGAACTAATTGTGGCTTAAAGTACAAAAGAGAGCTTGGATGTTATCCAATTTCCTCAAAATGTATACAATAGAAGACTCTATCTATGCCAACATATTATACAAATCTCAGGTTGTTTGGTAAAACAGACTAAAGATTATTAACATTTAAAGGAGAACTCTGGGCAAAAACTTTTTTACATGTTCTTGTTGCTTATCTCCTGCCTTCCCTGAATATGTAATCCATATTCTTGTTATCTGAGTATTTGTTCTGAAATAGCCTGGGTATATTTAAATCAAACCCTTAATCCCCATTGGTTTCCTTCTAGTAAGACCGATCACTGCTATGCCTCCTATTCCCACAGACACCGGTCTTGGTACATCCCATCTGTAGTTCTGTTCTCCAGCAAGCTGGAATGTATTTCCATCCCTGCTTGTTGCAGTGGGCGGACCAGGATACACAGACTGCCGGTCTGTACCGTCCATGGAGGTGGTGTCCTAGGAATGACAGCTCCCCTGGGCTGCTCTGAAAGGCTACATCCAAGGGAGTCTGTAACCCATGCTGCCTGCACATTGGGGTAGCATCACAGCTGGCTCAGAATCCTCTGTTTGCTGTACCATCCGAAGACCAGCTTTCGGAAGACCAGCTTTCTGGTTCTGGTAGCGGCTGCCCAATGTCCCCCAGTGAAATCACTGGTTGCTAGGACCGCCTGGTTATTTTCAGAATATGTTGCCATTGATAGAGTCTTCTAAAGTGTGAAGTTTGGGGGAGATTGGTCAACATCTAAGCTTTTTTTATACGTTAAGACACATTAAGCTCCCCAAAAAACAAGCTTAATGTCCCCCATTTTCTTTGTGGAAGGCTGAAATCTATGAAACTTCTAGGACATGTTTGGGATGTTGGGAACTTGGGCTGTGCAAAGTTTCAAGTCAATTGATTGAGGTTTAGGCACATTATGGTACGTTAAGCTCTTTTTACATTAAGCTCTTCACATTAAATGTTTTAGCACTGTTATATATAGCTTAATGTGAATAACTTTTGGAGTGATTTACCAAATGACCCAAAATTTTCAGAATATGTTGCCATTGATAGAGTCTTCTAATGTGTGAAGTTTGGGGGAGATTGGTCAACATCTAAGCTCTTTTTTGTACGTTAAGCTACATTAGGCTCCCCAAAAAACAAGCTTAATGTCCCCCATTTTCTTTGTGGAAGGCTGAAATCTATTAAACTTCTAGGAAATGTTTGGGATGTTGAGAACTTGGGCTGTGCAAAGTTGTAAGTCAATTGATTGAGATTTAGGCAGTTTATTACACGTTAAGCTACATTAAGCCATTTTCACATTAAATGTTTTAGTCTGTCCCGTTTTTCGGACAAAAAGTCATTTTTGGAGATTCGGTTGTATCCACATCTACGAATGCACACAGAAACAAATGGCAACAAATTCGAAAAAAAAAAATGTATAGCAAAATTAAGAATGCATTTGTTTCATTCGGATGACGTCACATGATGTGATGCTAATTCACGCCCATGGGGAACGGAACTCAATTTTTGACTTTGATCATTTGGATTGGGAAAACTAATGGAACCGAATTTCATTCCATTAGTTAATTCGGATGCTCATGACTCCAGATGATATTGTCCAATCCGCTTATGCCATTTTTCTTGGTGAGTTGGACTAGCGTCTGAAAATATTGAATCCGTCCGATATCGAATTTGTAGCAATTTTCCAGGAAAAACTTAAAAATGTTTTGAATCCATCTGGACCAACAAATATCTGAAACGAATGCTGAAGATACAAAATGAACCCCAAAAATGAATCAAGTTATGTTGTTTCGAATATGACAAAATGAAATTCTTCGATGAACAAATGAATCCGAAGGGAAGCGAAACCCTCCGGCGTGCACATGTCTCACAGTTATGGCTGAAGAGATTCCCATAATCGTCTTGTCTGTATTCGAATGAATGAAGCTAATGGAAATGACCTTCTGGCACAGGAGATATCGGTCACCAGAGGAGACGACTGTAAATAAAACCTCCCAGAATAATTCCCGGGATGACGCTCGGCTCAATGAACGGTTTGGAGAAACGTTTCAAAGACCGATAATGGTGATGATGATCCGGAATGATTCAGTTCCATAAACGCCGGACTAGCCTTCAATTGCTGTCGTGTTGAAATATTTAATCCCTGAAATGCCGTCCAATAGTCCCGAGAGCGGGGAGTACAAAGTCACTTCTAATGAGGATGATGTATGACTGTGATAAGGACATTGAATGATGAGCTCATCGAGGGCCCGGACTCATGTCACTGTCTATGTACATTGTAAAGCACCACGAAATGTGTCCGTGTTCTGAATAAAACATGTATGACGAGCCCGGAGCTCAACACGTATTTATCGGAAAGGTGTGACAATGTAATACGCCAATTAGCAACTGTTAGTGGGACCTGGACTTGGCTAAACACACTTCCAGGGTAGTAGCAGTGCTGGAGTAGCACCTTGCACCACCTTGGACCACCTTGGACCATCCCATGGATGCTAAGCACAGGCTGCACATAGTACCTTGACTTCTGCCCAAGTTGAGATTAAGCCCCTCCCATGATGAGAGGTGGGCTGTGCAGAAGGGGGGGCATGTCAGCACAAGTCTGATCATTGGATGAGAGGTGAGCTGTGCAGTGGGGGGGGGGGGGGGTCATGTCAGCACAAGTCTGATCATTGTATGACAGGCAGGCTGTGCAGGGGGGGGGGGTAAGCACAAGTCTGATCATTGGATGAGGGGTGGGCTGTGCAGGAGGGGGGGCGTGTCAGCACAAGTCTGATCGCTGGATAACAGGCAATCTGTGCGGGGGGGCGTGTCAGCACAAGCCTGATCATTGGATGAGAGGTGAGCTGTGCAGGAGGGGGGCGTGTCAGCACAAGTCTGATCATTGGATGAGAGGTGGGCTGTGCAGGGGGGGGGGGGGGTCATGTTAGCACAAGTCTGATCATTGGATGACAGGCAGGCTCTGCAGGAGGGGGGCGTGTCAGCACAAGTCTGATCATTGGATGACAGGCAGGCTGTGCAGGAGGGGGGCATGTCAGCACAAGTCTGATCATTGGATGACAGGCAAGCTGTGCAGGGGGGTGGGGGTAAGCACAAGTCTGATCATTGGATGAGGGGTGGGCTGTGCAAGAGGGGGGCGTGTCAGCACAAGTCTGATCATTGGATGAGAGGTGGGCTGTGCAGGGGGGGGGGTCATGTCAGCACAAGTCTGATCATTGGATGACAGGTGAGCTGTGCAGGAGGGGGGCGTGTCAGCACAAGTATGATCATTGGATGACAGGCAGGCTGTGCAGGGGGGGGGGGAGTGTCAGCACAAGTCTGATCATTGGATGACAGGCAAGCTGTGCAGGGGGGGGGGGGGAATAAGCACAAGTCTGTCTGATCATTGGATGACAGGTGGGCTGTGTGGGGGGGGCGTGTCAGCACAACTCTGATCATTGGATGACAGGCAGGCTGTGCAGGAGGGGGGCGTCTCAGCACAAGTCTGATCATTGGATGACAGGCAAGCTGTGCAGGGGGGGGGGGGGTAAGCACAAGTCTGATCATTGGATGAGGGGTGGGCTGTGCAGGAGGGGGGGGGAGCATGTCAGCACAAGTCTGATCAGTGGAGGACAGGCAGGCTGTGCAGGAGGGGGGGGGGTCATGTCAGCACAAGTCTGATCATTGGCTGAGAGGTGGGCTGTGCAGGAGGGGGCGTGTCAGCACAAGTCTGATCATTGGATGAGAGGTGGGCTGTGCAGGAGGGGGGCGTGTCAGCACAAGTCTGATCATTGGATGACAGGCAAGCTGTGCAGGAGGGGGGGGGTCATGTCAGCACAAGTCTGTCTGATCATTGGATGAGAGGTGGGCTGTGCGGGGGGGGGGGGGGGCTTCGTGTCAGCATAAGTCTGATCATTGGATGACAGGCAAGCTGTGCAGGAGGGGGGGATCGTGTCAGCAAAAGTCTGATCATTGGATGACAGGCAGGCTGTGCAGGAGAGGGGCGTGTCAGCACAAGTCTGATCATTGGATGACAGGCAGGCTGTGCGGGGGGGGGGGGGGCGTATCAGCATAAGTCTGATCATTGGATGACAGGTGGGCTGTGCAGGAGAGGGGCGTGTCAGCACAAGTCTGATCATTGGATGACAGGCTGGCTGTGCAGGAGGGGGGCGTGTCAGCACAAGTCTGATCATTGGATGACAGGCTGGCTGTGCAGGAGGGGGGCGTGTCAGCACAAGTCTGATCATTGGATGACAGGCTGGCTGTGCAGGAGGGGGGCGTGTCAGCACAAGTCTGATCATTGGATGACAGGCTGGCTGTGCAGGAGGGGGGCGTGTCAGCACAAGGAAAAGCAGGGGGACTCACCAGGGATTTCACAAAAAGGAAGCAATACAAAGAAAACAGGAGACTTTCTAACACAAGCACATGGTACCGCCGGCACAGAGCAGGAATAGGAAATGTTGGGGTAGAATATTCTTTAAGATATATCTAAAATGATTATTTTTTTAATAATTTTTGTACAGAGTGGAAATGGGTTGGTTTTATTGTTGTCTATATCCTGCTGGAGGCATTCAACTTCTCTCTCTTCTGTCTCTGGGACTGAAAGTGATGAGAAATCCAAAATTTGTGGTGTCACCAGAACAGGAATAGAACAATGGGAACACTAGTTCTGGTGGTTTTCCTTACTTTGAGGAGATTGACTTCCTGTTGAATCTTAAGGACAGGAAGTAGAGGCAAATATTCCAACTGGGACATAGATGGCAAACAAAAACCTGAACAAAACCCTAAACTATCCAAAATAAAAACAATTGTTTGGGCTTTAGCTATACTTTATTCTCATCTAGGATCAAAGAGGACCTCAGATTGGGAATACCCACCTGCCACCACGCCCTCTAATCACTGAGGCACCATTGTTGGCCACCAATGCCAAATGGAAGACAAGTTGTTAAGGCCAGGACCTTCCAGAAAGCTCCAGACATGGAAGCCCAAAATCCACATTTTTCACAGTTTATTACTGGTATGGGAGCACCGTGTATTGGGAGGTCTCTTAATTCCCAGTAGCTCCATGCATTGTAGAAGGGGCTAATGCTCCACCAGGTCAGCGGGACCCTGCAGCCTCAAACGGTTGGTCAACTTCAATTAATGAGAGCCCCCCGTGAGCTTTCCTACCATAGTGCCCACCCTTGAACAGGTAAACTGCTCCTCCCCTGAAGAGCATATTAGCAGTCTCATTTTCTCTGCATCCCAACATGTTACAGACACAGAACATCCTTTCAGGTTCAGATTGCATTTTAACAGTTTTACTCCAACATAACTTGTCAGCAAAATATGGCGTTGTCATAAAAAGTAATTTTCAACATGGTGGACTGAGGCAAGTCTCTGACCTGCTCCACTACAGGGTTCTCCCACTTGTACCAGTAGGCAATGTGATGGAGTCAGCTGTCACAATTGTCCTGTACTTGGCTCTCCTCACTCTTGAAGGTCTCTCACTGTGTTGAGGATCCATCCTTCTCCTGCGAAGGGGAGGACACATGGACCCCTCTCTCTGAGCCTACATAATGGCTGTTGGACTCTCTTTCCTCTCCTTTGAAGGACCTCCTTGTGACGCAGCACATGATATTTATATATTACTGTTGCACCAAAATGGCCACATATCTCCCAGGAATCTTGTATCTATAATAGGCACAGTCTTCCCCAAGATGGCCACCTGGTGTCTACTGCGGAGAATAAGTCGATTCCCCTGCAGGCTTCCCCTTAGTGCCCAGAGTGCAGCAGCCATCATATGACTGCCCATTTCCCTGTGTATTGAGTGATCACCGGGACCCAATCAATCAGTGGTGCACCTCGGGGAGGCGCAGTGCCCAATAGGCAGAGTAGGCACCGGCCTATGCTGTTTAAGAGCAGAGGATCTAAATAATATTGATGTGATCTTGAAAGAAAATGACAATAAAGCTTTCTTAAATTCTTTACAAAAGATAGAACAAATGAATCAACTCAAAGAACGGAAATTAAATTCTCTATGAATGTAATGAACCCAACAACAACTTACAGTCCATAAAGCAGAGACATGGGCTTCACATTATAGATGTCTCCATAAAGCTCCCCTTCTTCCAGGTGTCAGTTTGTAACAACTATTGGTCCAACCTCTGTCTGTATAATGTCCAGTAGGGATGTCCTCTCCATCTAGCAGCCGGCGGGCACACTACTTAGTTCAATGTCATCTTACTGGAGCGCACGTATGAGAAACCTGCAGAAACCTGCCAGGGGGGCCCCAAGGGTTCCACTGCTGAGGGGCCTCCACAGAGTTTAATCCGGCACTGGGGCCGCAGCAAAATACGCCGTGTGTATATGTCACATACTGTATATATCTACAAATGTTTCTGGCCACTGGTTTAATAGAATTTAGCACAGATCATGTTTCAGATTGGGTAACCTGGTAATCTTCTCAAACACAAGGCCTTTCAGTTGGGCGTCCTTGGTTCCAGTCTGCATGGGATCGGTGAACAGATCTCCAGCTAAACTGAAGCTGAATGGTACAGAAGTCACTTTTTGTGTCCATTGGGTCTTCTGCTGCCAGAGTCCATGTAGGTTAATGGACAGAAGGGTGTAAACTGACGTATGATGGTTGTGCTGGAGACTGCGCTGGACTGGCTGGATGAGTTGCTGGTTGTGGGTGGGTGGGTGGTTGTGTGGGCAAGGTAGGAAGAAGTTCCTTCCACAGGTTGGGCCCAGTATTAGATAATGAAACCTCTCGGGGTTTGGGCTGCTGCCTTTTTGGTACGACCTTATGGTTGTTTCCACGTGTAGACTTGGAAAAGTAGGAAGGAGCGAATTAGAAGATAAGGACATGGAGCCAACACGTTTCTGGGGAAAGGACTCCTCCTTCTTCAGAGCTATTACATGGGAAAACGTTCCCAAGCCGGGGATGGATAGACTGACAGAGTGACAGCTGTGGTTGCAGGTCTATTCTCCGATACCTCACAAATATATACCCGGCTTGAAAACTTTTCCCCATTTAATAGCATGCAACAAGAGCCTTGAAGAAGAAGGAGTCCTTGCCCCTGAAACGCAATGGGTGAGGTACTTGTCACTGCTTTCAATAAACTCTCTTTAATCTATCTTCTAATTCTTTTGGACACCAGGCGCTCCTACTTTTCTAAGTCTATACCATGCCATGTTTAGGTCCAATAAAACAACAAGGCCACTGACTTTCTCATTTTTCTTTTGGACCTAGATGGACTCGGGAGTAATTGGATGTAGACAGACAATATTCTCAGACAGACCCATTCTTCTGGTAGAAGTCACAACAGCTGGACTAGAGGTCCTGGCCCGTTCTCTGGGTAAATCTTGGCACGTTCTCTGGGTAGGTCTCGGCCCGTTCGCTGGGTAGATCTTGGCACGTTCTCTGGGTAGGTCTTGGCCCGTTCTCTGGGTAGGTCCTGGCACGTTCTCTGGGTAGGTCTTGGCACGTTCTCTGGGTAGGTCCTGGCCCATTCTCTGGGTAGATCTTGGCCCGTTCTCTGGGTAGGTCCCGGCCCGTTCTCTGGGTAGGTCTTGGCCCGTTCTCTGGGTAAGTCCCGGCCTGTTCTCTGGGTAGATCTTGGCCTGTTCTCTGGGTAGGTCCTGGCCCGTTCTCTGGGTAGGTCTTGGCCTGTTCTCTGGGTAAATCCCGGCCTGGTCTCTGGGTAGATCTTGGCCCGTTCTCTGGGTAGGTCCTGGCCCGTTCTCTGGGTAGGTCCTGGCCCGTTCTCTGGGTAGATCTTGGCCTGTTCTCTGGGTAGGTCCTGGCCCGTTCTCTGGGTAGGTCTTGGCCTGTTCTCTGGGTAAATCCCGGCCTGTTCTCTGGGTAGATCTTGGCCCGTTCTCTGGGTAGGTCCTGGCCCGTTCTCTGGGTAGGTCCTGGCCCGTTCTCTGGGTAGATCTTGGCACGTTCTCTGGGTAGATCCTGGCCCGTTCTCTCGGTAGGTCTTGGCCCGTTCTCTGGGTAAATCCCAGCCTGTTCTCTGGGTATGACTGGCTGTTTGAAGTAAATATAGATTCACTGGGCTAAGTGTAAGCCACCCTTTGTGATTAGTATCCATTACATACACACATGCCGGGCCTTCTGAAGATCCAGCCTTCCATCCTAATTGCAGCCACAATCCATCCCGGCTCTTCTGTGTGTCACTAATCCGGTGCAGGAAATGATCCGCCTGTACGAAGCATCGCTCAGCATTGCTCATGTGTTTCAATGAAGGTATTTTAATAAAAACATCCAAATCCAAAAGGTGTCTTTTCATGTTAGAGAATGATT
Source organism: Staurois parvus (assembly GCF_062004578.1). Taxonomy (NCBI): domain Eukaryota; kingdom Metazoa; phylum Chordata; class Amphibia; order Anura; family Ranidae; genus Staurois; species Staurois parvus. Next base: position 99,319 of record NW_028320363.1, on the reverse strand, counting down.
GGAAGATACAACCATCAAAAAATGAGATCCCTTCAGGATGTCCTCATCTTGTCTGAATGCCAGAATCTGGCTGGGAACATCTAAATTACTAGGGAAAGTATGGCAGTGAGACATGGCGGAATGGTCCTCTCCACCCCCGGGCCCATGGACAGCAAAGGCATGAGCGCTGGGCTCCCTCCTACAATGGATGAAGAATGGTCCTCTCCACCCCCGGGTCCATGGACAGCAAAGGCATGAGCGCTGGGCTCCCCCCTACAATGGATGAAGAATGGTCCTCTCCACCCCCGGGCCCATGGACAGCCAAGGCATGAGCGATGGGCTCCCCCCTACAATGGATGAAGAATGGTCCTCTCCACCCCCGGGTCCATGGACAGCCAAGGCATGAGCGCTGGGCTCCCCCCTACAATGGATGAAGAATGGTCCTCTCCACCCCCGGGCCCATGGACAGCCAAGGCATGAGCGCTGGGCTCCCCCCTACAATGGATGAAGAATGGTCCTCTCCACCCCCGGGCCCATGGACAGCCAAGGCATGAGCGCTGGGCTCCCCCCTACAATGGATGAAGAATGGTCCTCTCCACCCCCGGGCCCATGGACAGCAAAGGAATGAGCGCTGGGCTCCCCCCTACAATGGATGAAGAATGGTCCTCTCCACCCCCGGGTCCATGGACAGCAAAGGCATGAGCGCTGGGCTCCCCCCTACAATGGATGAAGAATGGTCCTCTCCACCCCCGGGCCCATGGACAGCCAAGGCATGAGCGCTGGGCTCCCCCCTACAATGGATGAAGAATGGTCCTCTCCACCCCCGGGTCCATGGACAGCAAAGGCATGAGCGCTGGGCTCCCCCCTACAATGGATGAAGAATGGTCCTCTCCACCCCCGGGCCCATGGACAGCCAAGGCATGAGCGCTGGGCTCCCCCCTACAATGGATGAAGAATGGTCCTCTCCACCCCCGGGCCCATGGACAGCCAAGGCATGAGCGCTGGGCTCCCCCCTACAATGGATGAAGAATGGTCCTCTCCACCCCTGGGCCCATGGACAGCCAAGGCATGAGCGCTGGGCTCCCTCCTAAAATGGATGAAGAATGGTCCTCTCCACCCCCGGGCCCATGGACAGCAAAGGCATGAGCGCTGGGCTCCCCCCTAAAATGGATGAAGAATGGTCCTCTCCACCCCCGGGCCCATGGACAGCCAAGGCATGAGCGCTGGGCTCCCTCCTAAAATGGATGAAGTATCGTTGTGATGGAAGGGCTTGGAAAGAGCAAGGAAACTCTTTGGACAAAGCTGGACCTTGGACGTGTCATGTGACATATGGGAGTTGTCTAGAACATGGTTACCATTCGTCCCCATATACCGTACGTCCCCATTTACTGTACATCCCCATATACCGTACATCCCCTTATACCGTACATCCCCATATACCGTACATCCCTATATACCGTACGTCCCCTTATACCGTACATCCCCATATACCGTACGTCCCCACATACCGTACGTCCCCTTATACCGTACATCCCCATATACCGTACATCCCGTATACCGTACGCCCCCGTATACCGTACGTCCCCTTATACCGTACATCCCCATATACCGTACATCCCCGTATACCGTACATCCCCGTATACCGTACATCCCCATATACCGTACATCCCTATATACCGTACGTCCCCATATACCGTACATCCCTATATACCATACGTCCCTATATACCGTACGTCCCTATATACCGTACGTCCCTATATACCGTACATCCCCGTATACCGTACATCCCCATATACCGTACATCCCTATATACCGTACGTCCCCATATACCGTACATCCCTATATACCGTACATCCCTATATACCGTACGTCCCCATATACCGTACGTCCCTATATACCGTACGTCCCCATATACCGTACATCCCCATATACCGTACGTCCCCACATACCGTACATCCCCATATACCGTACATCCCTATATACCGTACGTCCCCTTATACCGTACATCCCCATATACCGTACATCCCCGTATACCGTACGCCCCCGTATACCGTACGTCCCCTTATACCGTACATCCCCATATACCGTACATCCCCATATACCGTACATCCCCGTATACCGTACATCCCCATATACCGTACATCCCTATATACCGTACGTCCCCATATACCGTACATCCCTATATACCATACGTCCCTATATACCGTACGTCCCCATATACCGTACGTCCCTATATACCGTACATCCCTATATACCGTACGTCCCCATATACCGTACATCCCTATATACCATACGTCCCTATATACCGTACATCCCCGTATACCGTACATCCCCATATACCGTACATCCCTATATACCGTACATCCCTATATACCGTACATCCCTATATACCGTACATCCCTATATACCGTACGTCCCCATATACCGTACGTCCCTATATACCGTACGTCCCCATATACCGTACATCCCCATATACCGTACGTCCCCGTATACCGTACATCCCCGTATACCGTACATCCCCATATACCGTACATCCTTATATACCGTACATCCCCATATACCGTACGTCCCCATATACCGTACGTCCCCTTATACCGTACGTCCCCATATACCGTACGTCCCCGTATACCGTACGTCCCCGTATACCGTACGTCCCCATATACCATACGTCCCCGTATACCGTACATCCCCGTATACCGTACATCCCCATATACCGTACATCCTTATATACCGTACATCCCCATATACCGTACATCCTCATATACCGTACGTCCCCTTATACCGTACGTCCCCATATACCGTACGTCCCCATACACCGTACATCCCCATATACCGTACATCCCCATATACCGTACATCCCTATATACCGTACATCCCTATATACCGTACGTCCCCGTATACCGTACATCCCCATATACCGTACGTCCCCATATACCGTACGTCCCCTTATACCGTACATCCCCGTATACCGTACGTCCCCGTATACCGTCCGTCCCCATATACCGTACATCCCCGTATACCGTACGTCCCTATATACCGCACATCCCCATATACCGTACGTCCCCTTATACCGTACATCCCCGTATACCGTCCGTCCCCATATACCGTACATCCCCGTATACCGTACGTCCCCATATACCGTACATCCCCGTATACCGTCCGTCCCCATATACCGTACGTCCCCTTATACCGTACGTCCCCATATACCGTACATCCCCGTATACCGTACGTCCCCTTATACCGTACATCCCCGTATACCGTACGTCCCCATATACCATACGTCCCCGTATACCGTACATCCCCGTATACCGTACATCCCCGTATACCGTACATCCTTATATACCGTACATCCCCATATACCGTACGTCCCCATATACCGTACGTCCCCATATACCGTACGTCCCCATACACCGTACATCCCCATATACCGTACATCCCCATATACCGTACATCCCTATATACCGTACATCCCTATATACCGTACATCCCCGTATACCGTACATCCCCATATACCGTACGTCCCCTTATACCGTACATCCCCGTATACCGTACGTCCCCGTATACCGTCCGTCCCCATATACCGTACGTCCCCATATACCGTACATCCCCGTATACCGTACGTCCCCATATACCGTACATCCCCATATACCGTACGTCCCCTTATACCGTACATCCCCGTATACCGTCCGTCCCCATATACCGTACGTCCCCTTATACCGTACATCCCCGTATACCGTACGTCCCCATATACCGTACGTCCCCATACACCGTACGTCCCCATATACCGTACATCCCCATATACCGTACATCCCCATATATCATATGTCCCCGTATACCGTACATCCCCATATACCGTACGTCCCCGTATACCGTACATCCCCATATACTGTACGTCCCCATACACCGTACGTCCCCATATACCGTACGTCCCTATATACCGTACGTCCCTATATACCGTACGTCCCCATACACCGTACGTCCCCATATACCGTACGTCCCTATATACCGTACGTCCCCATACACCGTACGTCCCCATACACCGTACGTCCCCATATACCGTACGTCCCTATATACCGTACGTCCCCATACACCGTACGTCCCCATACACCGTACGTCCCCATATACCGTACGTCCCTATATACCGTACGTCCCCATATACCGTACATCCCCGTATACCGTACATCCCCATATACCGTACATCCCTATATACCGTACATCCCCGTATACCGTACATCCCCGTATACCGTACATCCCCGTATACCGTACGTCCCCATATACCGTACATCCCCATACACCGTACGTCCCCATATACCGTACATCCCTATATACTGTACGTCCCCATATACCGTGCATCCCCATATACCATACGTCCCCATATACCGTACATCCCTATATACCGTACGTCCCCATATACCGTACATCCCTATATAATATACGTCCCCATATACCGTACGTCCCCATATACCGTACATCCCCATATACCGTACGTCCCCATACACCCCGTACATCCCCAATTGTATAGTCTAGGGTCACTTTAATGTAGGTTTTTATCCAATCTCTAAGATCTGCAATAAGATTTATAATGGTAAATTCATTTCAAACCCTAAAGAAGGGTCTCCAGACTCTGGGGGGGCGGATTGTGTCCAGTGGGGGTCCCGGGCCCATCATCAGTGAGAATAAACATGGCCTCAGGGTTGGTGGTCAGTAGGATGAGGAGTAGTGCCCCACCATTGGTGTCAGTGGGGGGAATAGTGCCCCATCATTGGTGTCAGTGGGAGGAATAGTGCCCCATCATTGGTGTCAGTGGGAGGAATAGTGCCCCATCATTGGTGTCAGTGGGAGGAATAGTGTCCCATCATTGGTGTCAGTGGGAGGAATAGTGCCCCATCATTGGTATCAGTGGGAGGGATAGTGTCCCATCATTGGTGTCAGTGGGAGGAATAGTGTCCCATCATTGGTGTCAGTGGGAGGAATAGTGCCCCATCATTGGTGTCAGTGGGAGGAAGAGTGTCCCATCATTGGTGTCAGTGGGAGGAATAGTGCCCCAAAGGCCACACTAAGGCAAGCGAAGGGCCACATCTGGCCTGTGGGCTGTAGTTTGGAGACCACTGCCCTACAGCATGTATTTTGTGGCTACTGTATGTGTGCATAAAGGGTTAAAGTGCTACTAAAGCCCGGACTACATCCGCTCTCCCCGGACCCCGCATTCACTATATCCGCTCTCCCCGGACCCCGCATTCACTATATCCGCTCTCCCCGGACCCCGCATTCACTGTATCCGCTCTCCCCGGACCCCACATTCACTATATCCGCTCTCCCCGGACCCCGCATTCCCTATATCCGCTCTCCCCGGACCCCGCATTTACTATATCCGCTCTCCCCGGACCCCGCATTCACTATATCCGCTCTCCCCGGACCCCGCATTCACTGTATCCGCTCTCCCCGGACCCCGCATTCACTGTATCCGCTCTCCCCGGACCCCGCATTCACTGTATCCGCTCTCCCCGGACCCCGCATTCACTGTATCCGCTCTCCCCGGACTCCGCATTCCCTATATCCGCTCTCCCCACCCCCGCATTCACTATATCCGCTCTCCCCGGACCCCGCATTCACTGTATCCGCTCTCCCCGGACCCCGCATTCACTATATCCGCTCTCCCCGGACCCCGCATTCACTATATCCGCTCTCCCCGGACCCCGCATTCACTATATCCGCTCTCCCCAGACCCCGCATTCACTATATCCGCTCTCCCCGGACCCCGCATGCACTATATCCCCTCTCCCCGGACCCCGCATTCACTATATCCGCTCTCCCCGGACCCTGCATGCACTATATCCCCTCTCCCCGGACCCCGCATTCACTATATCCGCTCTCCCCGGACCCCGCATTCACTATATCCGCTCTCCCCGGACCCCGCATTCACTATATCCGCTCTCCCCGGACCCCCCCCATTCACTATATCCGCTCTCCCCGGACCCCGCATTCACTATATCCGCTCTCCCCGGATCCCGCATTCACTGTATCCGGTCTCCCCGGACCCCGCATTCACTGTATCCCCTCTCCCCGGACCCCGCATTCACTATATCCGCTCTCCCCGGACCCCGCATTCACTATATCCGCTCTCCCCGGACCCCGCATTCACTATATCCGCTCTCCCCGGACCCCGCATTCACTATATCCGCTCTCCCCGGACCCGGCATTCCCTATATCCGCTCTCCCCGGACCCCGGATTCACTATATCCGCTCTCCCCGGACCCCCCCCATTCACTATATCCGCTCTCCCCGGACCCCGCATTCACTATATCCGCTCTCCCCGGATCCCGCATTCACTGTATCCGGTCTCCCCGGACCCCGCATTCACTATATCCCCTCTCCCCGGACCCCGCATTCACTATATCCCCTCTCCCCAGACCCCGCATTCACTATATCCGCTCTCCCCGGACCCCGCATTCACTATATCCGCTCTCCCCAGACCCCGCATTCACTATATCCGCTCTCCCCAGACCCCGCATTCACTATATCCCCTCTCCCCGGACCCCGCATTCACTATATCCGCTCTCCCCGGACCCCGCATTCACTATATCCTCTCTCCCCAGGCCCCGCACTCACTATATCCTCTCTCCCCGGACCCCGCATTCACTATATCCGCTCTCCCCGGACCCCGCATTCACTATATCCGCTCTCCCCGGACCCCGCATTCACTGTATCTGCTCTCCCCGGACCCCGCATTCACTATATCCGCTCTCCCCGGACCCCGCATTCACTATATCCGCTCTCCCCGGACCCCGCATTCACTGTATCCGCTCTTTCCTATGTGACCGGGTTCTGTACATGGCACCGCGTGTTGCGGACCGATTTCGGGGTGTTGTTAACGTACGCCCCAGCAGTGGTTGAAGCTTTGACAATAAAACCTGGAAGCTGATTGGTTTCTCTGCAGAGCTGCGGCAGATTTCTGTCTTCGTTCTCCATTTCCAGTCGATCTCCCGCACAGCGATTTGGTGATTTCTGCGCCCGGCTCTGGCTAGTCGAAGTCTCACATCTGTCGGAATCTCGCTAAGAAAATCGGCCTCTTCATGAACACGTTTTGGATGTTGTGCAGATTCTTCTCTTTGCGTTTTACAAGTAGAAGTGTCCAGGTGGCCTGTTGTCTGCTGCCGGCTGTCATACCCGCGGCGTGCCGCTCAGTCCCGTTTATATCGCCCCCCTGGGCATGTAATGTTCGCCATCTGCCTCCCTGTCACCCACCATATGCCATTTATGTTTAGGTGAAGAAAAGGTTCCCCCCACAAACAGGGCCGGTGCCAGACTGTTTTGCACCCTAGGCAAGACCAGCTACTTGCACCCCCTCCCCCCCCCCAAAAAAAAGTTTCAAAACAATAGAAAATATTAAATAAAAAAAACAGGAATCTGCTAAATTTCCTTTAATTTGCAGAAATAAGCACCACAAGCAGGGGTGGACTGACAACTCATGGGGCCCCTGGGCAATAGGGGATCATGGGGCCCCTATGTCCTTGCCCAAGCTCAAAAAGCCTATGAAAAAGATACCTGGAGCATCTCATGGGGCCCCTTAATGCCCCGGGCCCTCGGGCAGTGCCCGAGTTTGCAAATGGTCAGTCCGACCCTGACCACAAGATGCCACCAGCACCAATATTAAAGACAAAATCCGTGACCCGGACGGACTGTATCTGTGGCTGGCGGTGGCCGGGTGACAGTGGCAGTGAGTGGAGGAGGATGGATCCACACTGACAGATCGCAGGCTGGAATCCCCCAGGCAATGGGGGGCGATAAAACACTGTGACAGCTGAACGGAACGATCCCACACAGTGACAGATCTGACACAACACACCGACACTGACACAGATCAGCAGGCTGCGGGATGGTGATGATGTCATCACTCACTGACATAGATCAGCAGGCTGGGGGGTCATGATGATGTCATCACTCACTGACACAGATCAGCAGGCACTAGAAGAGCAGGCTGGGGGGTCATGATGATGTCATCACTCACTGACACAGATCAGCAGGCACTAGAAGAGCAGGCTGGGGGGTCATGATGATGTCATCACTCACTGACACATTGCACATGTGATGGATGGCTGGCCAGGTCACACTCACAATGACACAAGACATCAGAATCAGACATTACCTTCCTCCGCAGGCACAGCTCCACCTTCACTGATGGATGGGAAGAGCAGAGCTGGAACTCCACAGTGATCGGCAGTGGGCTTGCAGTAAGGGACTGAGTCTGAGAGGAACACTGGAAGGAGCAGCAGCTCAGCTGCTACACTGGGCCCAAACGCTCAGCATCTTCCTCTGTCCTTTCTTCCTCCCCCTCTGCCGCCCCTCTCCTCAGCTGAAGGATCAATTATGATGTGGCGGCATCCCACGCAGAGGGCCGGCCTGTGCTGCTCCCAGGTGCCCCTAGGTGGCAGTGTGCCCTAGATGGCCACCTAGTTTGCCTAGTGGAAGCACCAGCCCTGCCAATAAAGCAACTGACTGACCCAGATAGAATCCTTCAGTTGTGGAAGGTCTGAACCTCGAAAGGTATGGCAACTAGTTGTATATATATATATATACACTCATCGGCCTCTTTAATAGGTCCACCTGTTCCATGGCTTGGTAACACAGATTGCTAATCAGCCAATCACATGGCATCAACTCAATGCATTTAGGCATCTAGACGTGGTGAAGACAACTTGCTGAGGTTCAAACTGAGCATCAGAATGGGGAAGAAAGGGGATTTAAGTGACTGACCGTGGCATGGTTGTTGGTGCCAGACAGGCTGGTCTGAGGATTTCACAAACTGCTGATCTCCTGGGATTTTCCCGCACAACCATCTTTAGGGTTTACAGAGAATGATCCGAAAAAGAGAAAATATCCAGTGAGTGGCAGTTGTGTGGAGGAAAATGCCTTGTTGAGGTCAGAGGAGAATGGGCAGACTGGTGGGAGATGATAGAAAGGCAACAGTAACTCGTGTCGATATGGAGGAAATCTCTGAGGAATGTTTCCAGCACCTTGTTGGATCTAAGCTACAGAGAATGAAGGCAAAAGGGGGTCCAACCCAGGACTAGCAAAATGGGGCCCGACCCGGGAATAGCAAAAGGGGGTCCAACCCAGGACTAGCAAAATGGGGCCCGACCCGGGAATAGCAAAAAAGGGGGTCCTACCCAGGACTAGCAAAATGGGGTCCAACCCGGGACTAGCAAAAGGGGGTCCAACCTGGGACTAGCGAGGTGGACCTCATAAAGTGGCCGTTGAGTGTATCTTGCAATATGGAGGGCCTGGGATCACCAGCCATCATCTTTATTAGTCTCTCAACAACAAGGAAAATAAAGGCAAGGCGTCCATAGTCCTGGAATAATGAAGACCACGCAGCGTGGCCAGGGGCGGACTGATCATTCGGGCATTGCCTGAGGGCCCGGGGTCAGTAGGGGGCCCGGTGAGAGGTTCACTGGACACAATTCATTAGGCGGTATATTACCGCCCCCCGAGTATGAGGTAGGATACTGCAGAGCATTTAAAAAAAAAAGGTTTGAATTCACCAAAAAACGAAAATCCGTCAGGAGTTATTTTATCCAGTGGCGGTATTTTAGTGGTGACAACTGTGCAGCGTCATGTTCCAGCTGTCTGCAGGATTCCCCACTGACAGCTGAAGGTAAAAGAAAGAATTGCCGGCAATTAAAAAATAATAAAACAACGTTATGGGGTCCCCCCCCCGCCATCCATACCAAGCCCTTCAGGTCTGGTATGGATTTTGAGGGGAACCCCCACAGCAAAACTTTTTTTAAAAATGGTGTTGGGGTCCCATCCAAAATCCATACCAGACCCTTATCCGAGTATGCAGCCTGGCAGGTCAGGAAAGGGGGGGACGAGTGAGTGCCCCCCCTCCTGAACCATACCAGGCCACATGCCCTCAACATGAGGGGGTGCTTTGGGGCTCCCCTCCCCCAAAGCACCTTGTCCCCATGTTGATGGGGACAAGGGCCTCTTCCCCACAACCCTGGCCGGTGGTTGTGGGGGTCTGCGGGTGGGGGGCTTATCAGAATCTGGAAGCCCCCCCCCCATGTGAATGAGTATGGGGTACATGGTACCGCTACCCATTCACACAAAAAAGAAGTGTAGTGTGAAAAAAGACAGAGAGAGTCTGTGACAGAGAGAGAGTTTAATAAAAGAATGTCCCCCGCAGTAGATCCAACATCAACCACAATGGCTGCCGCGCCCGAAAAGAGAGGGAAAAAAAGTCTCCGCTCCTGACACTGACATCCGGCCGCCTGACTGCGCCGCTGGATGGACAGTTCTTAAATATGTAAGGAGCGGGGCCACCCGAGGACATCATGTGTGTCACCACCCCTGTGGCATCATCAACCGGGGCATGCTTGTCAATGATGTCACAAGGAGGCGGGGCCACACGTGTGATGTCACAAGGAGGTGGGGCCACACGCGTGATGTCACTGTGATGGAGGGTGGGGGACCCCACCACATTGTTTTATTATTTTCTTAATTATTTTTAGTGCTTTTTATATGCAGCTGAGCTGTAATATGTAGGTGGGGAGTTGTGTGGGTGTGGCTTTGGCTTTAGTGTAGGCGGAGACACATGGGGCCCCATTATCTCTTATTGCCCGAGGGCCCCTATGTGGAATTATCAGTTACATTGTAGACTCTCTATATATGGAATTATCGGTTACATTGTAGACTCTCTATATATGGAATTATCGTTACATTGTAGACTATATATGGAATTATCGGTTACATTGTAGATCCTCTATATATGGAATTATCGGTTACATTGTAGATCCTCTATATATGGAATTATCAGTTACATTGTAGATCCTCTATATACGGAATTATCGGTTACATTGTAGATCCTCTATATACGGAATTATCGGTTACATTGTAGATCCTCTATATACGGAATTATCGGTTACATTGTAGACTCTCTATATATGGAATTATCGGTTACATTGTAGATCCTCTATATATGGAATTATCGGTTACATTGTAGATCCTCTATATACGGAATTATCGGTTACATTGTAGACTCTCTATATACGGAATTATCGGTTACATTGTAGATCCTCTATATACAGAATTATCAGTTACATTGTAGACTCTCTATATACGGAATTATCGGTTACATTGTAGATCCTCTATATACGGAATTATCGGTTACATTGTAGACTCTCTATATATGGAATTATCGGTTACATTGTAGACTCTCTATATACGGAATTATCGGTTACATTGTAGACTCTCTATATACGGAATTATCGGTTACATTGTAGATCCTCTATATATGGAATTATCGGTTACATTGTAGACTCTCTATATATGGAATTATCGGTTACATTGTAGATCCTCTATATATGGAATTATTGTTACATTGTAGACTATATATGGAATTATCGGTTACATTGTAGATCCACTATATATGGAATTATCGGTTACATTGTAGATCCTCTATATATGGAATTATCGGTTACATTGTAGATCCTCTATATATGGAATTATCGGTTACATTGTAGATCCTCTATATATGGAATTATCTGTTACATTGTACATCATCTATATATGGAATTATCGGTTACATTGTAGATCCTCTATATACGGAATTATCGGTTACATTGTAGATCCTCTATATATGGAATTATCGGTTACATTGTAGACTCTCTATATATGGAATTATCGGTTACATTGTAGATCCTCTATATACGGAATTATCGGTTACATTGTAGACTCTCTATATATGGAATTATCGGTTACATTGTAGATCCTCTATATATGGAATTATCGGTTACATTGTAGACTCTCTATATACGGAATTATCGGTTACATTGTAGACTCTCTATATACGGAATTATCGGTTACATTGTAGATCCTCTATATATGGAATTATCGGTTACATTGTAGACTCTCTATATATGGAATTATCGGTTACATTGTAGACTCTCTATATACGGAATTATCGGTTACATTGTAGACTCTCTATATACGGAATTATCGGTTACATTGTAGACTCTCTATATACGGAATTATCGGTTACATTGTAGATCCTCTATATACGGAATTATCGGTTACATTGTAGATCCTCTATATATGGAATTATCGGTTACATTGTAGATCCTCTATATACGGAATTATCGGTTACATTGTAGATCCTCTATATATGGAATTATCGGTTACATTGTAGATCCTCTATATACGGAATTATCGGTTACATTGTAGACTCTCTATATACGGAATTATCGGTTACATTGTAGATCCTCTATATACGGAATTATCGGTTACATTGTAGATCCTCTATATATGGAATTATCGGTTACATTGTAGATCCTCTATATATGGAATTATCGGTTACATTGTAGACTCTCTATATACAGAATTATCAGTTACATTGTAGACTCTCTATATACGGAATTATCGGTTACATTGTAGACTCTCTATATACGGAATTATCGGTTACATTGTAGATCCTCTATATATGGAATTATCGGTTACATTGTAGACTCTCTATATACGGAATTATCGGTTACATTGTAGATCCTCTATATACGGAATTATCGGTTACATTGTAGATCCTCTATATATGGAATTATCGGTTACATTGTAGATCCTCTATATACGGAATTATCGGTTACATTGTAGATCCTCTATATACGGAATTATCGGTTACATTGTAGATCCTCTATATATGGAATTATCGGTTACATTGTAGACTCTCTATATACGGAATTATCGGTTACATTGTAGATCCTCTATATATGGAATTATCGGTTACATTGTAGATCCTCTATATATGGAATTATCGGTTACATTGTAGATCCTCTATATACGGAATTATTGGTTACATTGTAGATCCTCTATATATGGAATTATCGGTTACATTGTAGACTCTCTATATACGGAATTATCGGTTACATTGTAGATCCTCTATATATGGAATTATCGGTTACATTGTAGACTCTCTATATACGGAATTATCGGTTACATTGTAGATCCTCTATATACGGAATTATCGGTTACATTGTAGATCCTCTATATACGGAATTATTGGTTACATTGTAGATCCTCTATATATGGAATTATCGGTTACATTGTAGACTCTCTATATACGGAATTATCGGTTACATTGTAGATCCTCTATATATGGAATTATCGGTTACATTGTAGACTCTCTATATACGGAATTATCGGTTACATTGTAGACTCTCTATATATGGAATTATCGGTTACATTGTAGACTCTCTATATACGGAATTATCGGTTACATTGTAGACTCTCTATATACGGAATTATCGGTTACATTGTAGACTCTCTATATACGGAATTATCGGTTACATTGTAGACTCTCTATATACGGAATTATCAGTTACAGTGTAGATCCTCTATATATGGAATTATCGGTTACATTGTAGATCCTCTATATACAGAATTATCAGTTACATTGTAGACTCTCTATATACGGAATTATCGGTTACATTGTAGACTCTCTATATATGGAATTATCGGTTACATTGTAGATCCTCTATATACAGAATTATCAGTTACATTGTAGACTCTCTATATACGGAATTATCGGTTACATTGTAGACTCTCTATATACGGAATTATCGGTTACATTGTAGATCCTCTATATATGGAATTATCGGTTACATTGTAGATCCTCTATATATGGAATTATCGGTTACATTGTAGATCCTCTATATACGGAATTATCGGTTACATTGTAGATCCTCTATATATGGAATTATCGGTTACATTGTAGATCCTCTATATATGGAATTATCGGTTACATTGTAGACTCTCTATATACGGAATTATCGGTTACATTGTAGATCCTCTATATATGGAATTATCGGTTACATTGTAGATCCTCTATATATGGAATTATCGGTTACATTGTAGATCCTCTATATACGGAATTATTGGTTACATTGTAGATCCTCTATATATGGAATTATCGGTTACATTGTAGATCCTCTATATATGGAATTATCGGTTACATTGTAGACTCTCTATATACGGAATTATCGGTTACATTGTAGACTCTCTATATACGGAATTATCGGTTACATTGTAGACTCTCTATATACGGAATTATCGGTTACATTGTAGATCCTCTATATACGGAATTATCGGTTACATTGTAGATCCTCTATATATGGAATTATCGGTTACATTGTAGATCCTCTATATACGGAATTATCGGTTACATTGTAGATCCTCTATATATGGAATTATCGGTTACATTGTAGATCCTCTATATACGGAATTATCGGTTACATTGTAGACTCTCTATATACGGAATTATCGGTTACATTGTAGATCCTCTATATACGGAATTATCGGTTACATTGTAGATCCTCTATATATGGAATTATCGGTTACATTGTAGACTCTCTATATACAGAATTATCAGTTACATTGTAGACTCTCTATATACGGAATTATCGGTTACATTGTAGACTCTCTATATACGGAATTATCGGTTACATTGTAGATCCTCTATATATGGAATTATCGGTTACATTGTAGACTCTCTATATACGGAATTATCGGTTACATTGTAGATCCTCTATATACGGAATTATCGGTTACATTGTAGATCCTCTATATATGGAATTATCGGTTACATTGTAGATCCTCTATATACGGAATTATCGGTTACATTGTAGATCCTCTATATACGGAATTATCGGTTACATTGTAGATCCTCTATATATGGAATTATCGGTTACATTGTAGACTCTCTATATACGGAATTATCGGTTACATTGTAGATCCTCTATATATGGAATTATCGGTTACATTGTAGATCCTCTATATATGGAATTATCGGTTACATTGTAGATCCTCTATATACGGAATTATTGGTTACATTGTAGATCCTCTATATATGGAATTATCGGTTACATTGTAGACTCTCTATATACGGAATTATCGGTTACATTGTAGATCCTCTATATATGGAATTATCGGTTACATTGTAGACTCTCTATATACGGAATTATCGGTTACATTGTAGATCCTCTATATACGGAATTATCGGTTACATTGTAGATCCTCTATATACGGAATTATTGGTTACATTGTAGATCCTCTATATATGGAATTATCGGTTACATTGTAGACTCTCTATATACGGAATTATCGGTTACATTGTAGATCCTCTATATATGGAATTATCGGTTACATTGTAGACTCTCTATATACGGAATTATCGGTTACATTGTAGACTCTCTATATATGGAATTATCGGTTACATTGTAGACTCTCTATATACGGAATTATCGGTTACATTGTAGACTCTCTATATACGGAATTATCGGTTACATTGTAGACTCTCTATATATGGAATTATCGGTTACATTGTAGATCCTCTATATACAGAATTATCAGTTACATTGTAGACTCTCTATATACGGAATTATCGGTTACATTGTAGACTCTCTATATATGGAATTATCGGTTACATTGTAGATCCTCTATATACAGAATTATCAGTTACATTGTAGACTCTCTATATACGGAATTATCGGTTACATTGTAGACTCTCTATATACGGAATTATCGGTTACATTGTAGATCCTCTATATATGGAATTATCGGTTACATTGTAGATCCTCTATATATGGAATTATCGGTTACATTGTAGATCCTCTATATACGGAATTATCGGTTACATTGTAGATCCTCTATATATGGAATTATCGGTTACATTGTAGATCCTCTATATATGGAATTATCGGTTACATTGTAGACTCTCTATATACGGAATTATCGGTTACATTGTAGATCCTCTATATATGGAATTATCGGTTACATTGTAGATCCTCTATATATGGAATTATCGGTTACATTGTAGATCCTCTATATACGGAATTATTGGTTACATTGTAGATCCTCTATATATGGAATTATCGGTTACATTGTAGACTCTCTATATACGGAATTATCGGTTACATTGTAGATCCTCTATATATGGAATTATCGGTTACATTGTAGACTCTCTATATACGGAATTATCGGTTACATTGTAGATCCTCTATATACGGAATTATCGGTTACATTGTAGATCCTCTATATACGGAATTATTGGTTACATTGTAGATCCTCTATATATGGAATTATCGGTTACATTGTAGACTCTCTATATACGGAATTATCGGTTACATTGTAGACTCTCTATATACGGAATTATCGGTTACATTGTAGATCCTCTATATATGGAATTATCGGTTACATTGTAGACTCTCTATATACGGAATTATCGGTTACATTGTAGACTCTCTATATATGGAATTATCGGTTACATTGTAGACTCTCTATATACGGAATTATCGGTTACATTGTAGACTCTCTATATACGGAATTATCGGTTACATTGTAGACTCTCTATATACGGAATTATCGGTTACATTGTAGACTCTCTATATACGGAATTATCAGTTACAGTGTAGATCCTCTATATATGGAATTATCGGTTACATTGTAGATCCTCTATATACAGAATTATCAGTTACATTGTAGACTCTCTATATACGGAATTATCGGTTACATTGTAGACTCTCTATATATGGAATTATCGGTTACATTGTAGATCCTCTATATACAGAATTATCAGTTACATTGTAGACTCTCTATATACGGAATTATCGGTTACATTGTAGACTCTCTATATACGGAATTATCGGTTACATTGTAGATCCTCTATATATGGAATTATCGGTTACATTGTAGATCCTCTATATATGGAATTATCGGTTACATTGTAGATCCTCTATATACGGAATTATCGGTTACATTGTAGATCCTCTATATATGGAATTATCGGTTACATTGTAGATCCTCTATATATGGAATTATCGGTTACATTGTAGACTCTCTATATATGGAATTATCGGTTACATTGTAGACTCTCTATATATGGAATTATCGGTTACATTGTAGACTCTCTATATATGGAATTATCGGTTACATTGTAGATCCTCTATATATGGAATTATCGGTTACATTGTAGACTCTCTATATATGGAATTATCGGTTACATTGTAGATCCTCTATATATGGAATTATCGGTTACATTGTAGACTATATATGGAATTATCGGTTACATTGTAGATCCTCTATATACGGAATTATCGGTTACATTGTAGATCCTCTATATATGGAATTATCGGTTACATTGTAGACTCTCTATATATGGAATTATCGTTACATTGTAGACTCTCTATATATGGAATTATCGGTTACATTGTAGATCCTCTATATATGGAATTATTGTTACATTGTAGACTCTCTATATATGGAATTATCGGTTACATTGTAGATCCTCTATATATGGAATTATCGGTTACATTGTAGACTATATACGGAATTATCGGTTACATTGTAGATCCTCTATATACGGAATTATCGGTTACATTGTAGACTCTCTATATATGGAATTATCGGTTACATTGTAGATCCTCTATATACGGAATTATCGGTTACATTGTAGATCCTCTATATATGGAATTATCGGTTACATTGTAGACTCTCTATATACGGAATTATCGGTTACATTGTAGACTCTCTATATACGGAATTATCGGTTACATTGTAGATCCTCTATATACGGAATTATCGGTTACATTGTAGACTCTCTATATACGGAATTATCGGTTACATTGTAGATCCTCTATATACGGAATTATCGGTTACATTGTAGACTCTCTATATATGGAATTATCGGTTACATTGTAGATCCTCTATATACGGAATTATCGGTTACATTGTAGATCCTCTATATATGGAATTATCGGTTACATTGTAGACTCTCTATATACGGAATTATCGGTTACATTGTAGACTCTCTATATACGGAATTATCGGTTACATTGTAGATCCTCTATATATGGAATTATCGGTTACATTGTAGACTCTCTATATATGGAATTATCGGTTACATTGTAGACTCTCTATATATGGAATTATCGGTTACATTGTAGATCCTCTATATACGGAATTATCGGTTACATTGTAGACTCTCTATATATGGAATTATCGTTACATTGTAGACTCTCTATATATGGAATTATCGGTTACATTGTAGATCCTCTATATATGGAATTATTGTTACATTGTAGACTCTCTATATATGGAATTATCGGTTACATTGTAGATCCTCTATATATGGAATTATCGGTTACATTGTAGACTATATACGGAATTATCGGTTACATTGTAGACTATATATGGAATTATCGGTTACATTGTAGATCCTCTATATATGGAATTATCGGTTACATTGTAGATCCTCTATATATGGAATTATCGGTTACATTGTAGATCCTCTATATACGGAATTATCGGTTACATTGTAGATCCTCTATATATGGAATTATCGGTTACATTGTAGACTCTCTATATACGGAATTATCGGTTACATTGTAGACTCTCTATATACGGAATTATCGGTTACATTGTAGATCCTCTATATACGGAATTATCGGTTACATTGTAGACTCTCTATATATGGAATTATCGGTTACATTGTAGATCCTCTATATATGGAATTATCGGTTACATTGTAGATCCTCTATATATGGAATTATCGGTTACATTGTAGACTCTCTATATATGGAATTATCGGTTACATTGTAGACTCTCTATATATGGAATTATCGGTTACATTGTAGACTATATATGGAATTATCGGTTACATTGTAGATCCTCTATATATGGAATTATCGGTTACATTGTAGATCCTCTATATATGGAATTATCGGTTACATTGTAGACTATATATGGAATTATCGGTTACATTGTAGATCCTCTATATACGGAATTATCGGTTACATTGTAGATCCTCTATATATGGAATTATCGGTTACATTGTAGATCCTCTATATATGGAATTATCGGTTACATTGTAGATCCTCTATATACGGAATTATCGGTTACATTGTAGATCCTCTATATATGGAATTATCGGTTACATTGTAGATCCTCTATATATGGAATTATCGGTTACAATGTAGATTCTTCCAATGCTGATTATTGGGGTGATAACAAAGCCAGTGATCGGTGACCCCCCCCATCCATCCCCCTCCCCCCATCTACAGGTTGCCGAGTCACTTTCCATGTCTATCGCTGACTATAGGCGCGCCCCCCGCCCACCTTCAGGCACGCGCCCAGCTGAGCTCCCCGTCCCCGCCGCCTCCCTGGGCGTGTCGCGCGCGCTCCCGTCCCGGCCGGTGCTGATGCTGCAGGGATGTTGCGGCGTTTCGCAGGCGGCTCGCCATTGGCTCCCGGCTCCCGTGACGTCAGCGCCTCCGCTTTATAAGGTCCCCGCCGGCGCAGCGCCGCCTCCAGTGTCCGCATCCCGAGCCCAGAGCCGAGGCAGCCATGAGGGAGATCGTCCACATCCAGGCCGGCCAGTGCGGCAACCAGATCGGGGCCAAGGTGAGGGGCCCTCGGGGGGGAGGGGCTTCCACTGGGCTGCAGAGCTGGCAATTCATGTGTGTCATGCGATGGATGCCGAGAGTGGGCGCATGTCACCCATATATATATATATACTGTGCAGGGGCGGACTGACAACTCATGGGGCCCCCGGGCAATAGGGGATCATGGGGCCCCCGGGCAATAGGGGATCACGAGGCCCCCGGGCAATAGGGGATCACGGGGCCCCCGGGCAATAGGGGATCATGGGGCCCCTGGGCAATAGGGGATCACGGGGCCCCCGGGCAATAGGGGATCACGGGGCCCCCGGGCAATAGGGGATCACGGGGCCCCCGGGCAATAGGGGATCACGGGGCCCCCGGGCAATAGGGGATCATGGGGCCCCCGGGCAATAGGGGATCATGGGGCCCCTGTGTCCTTGCCCAAACTCAAAAAAGCCTATGAAAAAGGTACCAGGGGCATCTCATGGGGCCCCCTACTGACCCCGGGCCCTCGAGTAGTGCCTGAGTTTCCAGATGGTCAGTCCGCCCCTGGTCCTGTGCTGTATACAGTGTACTCCGGGAGGTATATACATGTACTGGAGAGATATATACTGTGTGTGTATATATATGTCTCGCTCTCTCTGTATATATATATATATACTGTATACTCGGTACAATGGTGGGAATGCGTTTAATAAATGATATATATTGTAACTATGCCAGGGTATATATATATATATATATGGGGGAGCGACGATCGGTCAGCCATCCGTATACAGAGGAGGATCGATGTGAATTATATTTGTATGGGAATTGAATGTTCGTTCTTCTATTTAAATGCCCTCTAAATGTCCCATAACATTGACGGTATACAGGAGCCCCTCCCCCCCACGCCCCCCCCTCCCCCAACACACCTTGCAGGTTTGGCTATGGTGGAGGTGACCCCCAGATTAGATCCGCGGTGAAGGATGGTGGCACCTGCTCAGCCCAGGTGTCTGTGTCTCCAGACGGCGATCGGATGGGGGGGGGGCACCATGATAGACGCTCAGTGCTGCAGAGCCACACCCATCACTGCAGCGCAGGAACAAAGGGCGACGCGAACACTGCAGCAGCAGAGGGGCACGTGGAGGGGGAGGGGGGCATGGGACTGGAGGTAGAGTACAATTCCCGCCAGGTATAGAATTTGAACAGGAACCCTGAGAACCAGCGCCGTGATTCTATGTAGACCCCGAGAACCGGCGCCACGATTCTACGTAGACCCCGAGAACCGGCGCCGTGATTCTACGTAGACCCCGAGAACCAGCGCTGTAAATCTATGTAGACCCCGAGAACCGGCGCTGTGAATCTATGTAGACCCTGAGAACCGGTGCCATGATTCTCGATAGACCCCAAGAACCGGCGCCATGATTCTACGTAGACTCCGAGAACCGGCGCTGTGATTCTCCATAGACCCTGAGAACCGACGCTGTGAATTTATGTAGACCCCGAGAACAGGCACCATGATTCTACGTAGACCCCGAGAACCGGCACTGTAAATCTACGTAGACCCCAAGAACCGGCGCTGTAAATCTACGTAGACCCCAAGAACCGGTGCCATGATTCTACGTAGACCCCAAGAACCGGCGCTGTAAATCTATGTAGACCCCAAGAACCGGCGCTGTAAATCTACATCGACCCCGAGAACCGGCGCTGTAAATCTATGTGGACCCCGACAACCAGCACCAATTTTTTTTGTTTCGGGTTGATTGGCATCGTCGTATTCTTTATAGAATGCTTTGCGTTCCGCCCTCGCTGTTCCTTTCTGTGAGCGCACACCCGGCACGTTAACACTTTGTCTGCCAGGTGGGACACAGCCCCATTGTCCTATCAGGGAGCCTCCTTGTGACCCCTCACTGTAGGCCTGGTGCTCTTCCTGGGCCGGCCATAGGTTAGGGTTGGCCGCCTACATTGCCGGTAGGGAAGGGGTTAAACCTGCAGCAAGCGGTGATTTCATTGCTTTTGATGGGAAGGGGCGGCTGAGTGAGTAAATCCTGTTTAATTAAAGGGATCTGCTCAGAGCCAGCCAAGGGAGGTGTCAGCGATTGTCATGGCGGATGGGAGTGGTGGGGGGGGGATGTCATTAGGCTGTACCCATTTCCCAGATTAGCTTGAGCCTAATGACACCAGCCATCCTGCAGGGCGCCCAGCTGCTCCCTCCTAAAAGCTGCCTAATACATTGGGGAGAGAAAGCCCTGATATCATCTCCATGCCTTCAGACGGGGGCGTCGCTGAGCTCATCCATTATTTAACCTCTGCCATGCTGGATCCGGCCAGTAATGTATTGTTCAGCTGGGCCACTCCCATCCTGCAGCAGCAAGCTCAAAGCGTAGAAAGGTGATGTCATCCTGGCTTTAATTCTATTTGTACAACTGCAGACAAAGAACCGAGAGTTACTAACACCCCGGGGTACGAGCACCACACCACAGACAAGACATCTCAAAATTGTATCATTGGGCAAAGGGAACATTTGTAATGGGTTCACACATATTCTCAATGCAACAAAATATCTGATGTTGTGAGACATCCATGAGACACATCCCTAGGATAGGTCCATGAGATGGGTCCAAAAGATACAGTAGGTCTACAGGATAGGTCCAAGAGATACAACCCTAGGATAGGTCCATGAGATGGGTCCAAAAGATACAGTAGGTCCACAGGATAGGTCCAAGAGATACAACCCTAGGATAAGTCCATCAGATGGACATATCCTATGGACCTACTGTATCTTTTGGACCCAAGAGATACATCCCTTGGATAGGTCCATAAGATACAGTAGGTCTATAGGATAGGTTCATGAGATACATCCATAAGATAGGTCCAGGAGATACGTCCATACAATAGGTTCAAGAGATACGTCAATACAATAGGTCCAAGAGATAGGCCCATAAGAGAACTCCGTGAGATAGGTTCATAAGATATATCCAATCTCATGGAGCTCTCTTATGGGCCTATCTCTTGGACCTATTTAATGGATGTATCTCATGGACCTATCCTATAGACCTACTGTATCTCATGGACCTATGCTAGGGATGTATCTCATGGACCTATGCTAGCGATGTATCTCAAGGACCTATGCTAGGGATGTATGTTATGAACCTGTCTTATTGGCCTGAGCATAGGTCCATAGGCTATGTCCATAAGATACATTCAGAGGATCAGTCCATGAACTATGTCCATAAGATACATCCATAAGACACATCCATAGGTTAGGTCCATAAGATACATGCATAGGATCTGTCCATGAACTATGTCCATGAGATATGGACCTAAGACACCTCCATAGGACACCTCCATAGGACACCTCCATAGGACAGGTCCATAAGACAGGTCCATAGGACACCTCCATAGGACAGGTCCATAAGACACCTCCATAGGACAAGTCCATAAGACACCTCCATAGGACAGGTCCATAAGACACCTCCATAGGACAGGTCCATAAGACACCTCCATAGGACAGGTCCATAAGACACCTCCATAGGACAGGTCCATAAGACACCTCCATAGGACAGGTCCATAAGACACCTCCATAGGACAGGTCCATAAGACACCTCCATAGGACAGGTCCATAAGACACCTCCATAGGACAGGTCCATAAGACACCTCCATAGGACAGGTCCAAAGGTTAGGTCCATAGGACAGCTCCATAGGACAGGTCCATAGGTTAGGTCCATAGGACAGGTCCATAGGTTAGGTCCATAGGACACCTCCATAGGACACCTCCATAGGACACCTCCATAGGACACCTCCATAGGACAGGTCCGTAGGATAGGTCCATAAGACACCTCCATAGGACACCTCCATAGGACAGGTCCATAGGACACCTCCATAGGACACGTCCATAAGACACCTCCATAGGATAGGTCCATAGGATAGGTCCATAAGACACCTCCATAGGACAGGTCCATAGGATAGGTCCATAAGACACCTCCATAGGACAGGTCCATAGGTTAGGTCCATAGGACAGCTGCATAGGACAGGTCTATAGGTTAGGTCTATAGGACAGCTGCATAGGACAGGTCCATAGGATAGGTCCATAGGACACCTCCATAAGACACCTCCATAGGACACCTCCATAGGACACCTCCATAGGACACCTCCATAGGACACCTCCATAGGACACCTCCATAGGACAGGTCCGTAGGATAGGTCCATAGGACACCTCCATAGGACAGGTCCATAGGACACCTCCATAGGACACCTCCATAGGACACCTCCATAGGACACCTCCATAGGACAGGTCCGTAGGATAGCGATACATTTTTTTCATACTGTAATCATATTTATTTAATACTGATACCGCAGTGGTGACGTCCCGTCCAGTTGGTGGACATACATGAAGATAATGAAGTACGAATCGGTTTGACTAACAATTGAGAATTTCAGAGCATAACGGGGAGCCCCAGACGGCAATCTTGAGGCGATCATATTCTGTTTTTTTCGTTGTATTCATTACAAATCGTCTACTTCTTCCACTAGTACAGTAAGACGATTGCCCTGCGTCTTCACCCATCGCTATTTTATCGATCATTTCACAGAGCTTTCTAATTCCGTTAATAATTTGGTCAAATGTTTATATTTTTGTTGAACTGGAGTAAAATGATCGGAAAGAACGATTGTTTTTGATCATTTGCCACCATGCGGCGGATCATATAGAAAGTGTTGCCTTTGAAGGAGAAGCCGTGGACTGTCAGGCTTTGGTTTTCTTCTAATCTATGGAGTGACATCATGGCGAGGAGCAGCACATCTTTGGTGTCAGACAGCACTTGCTGGGAGACAGACAGATGCTTTGATCATCCCGCAGACGTCTTGTAGTCATCAGCCGGTCCCCAGAGCCTGGAGAGTGGCAAATCAATAAGTGCAGCAGGTCTGTGGCCTGTCATCGGGGAGGGGGGGAGGGGTGATGGAACAGCTGTGCCCAGACAGTACCTTTATTAGATTAATTATATGGCGAGGAGAGAAGAAAGGAGGAGAGAGAAGGAGGAGAGAGGACCGAGGAGAGGAGGAGAGAGGACCGAGGAGAGGAGGAGAGAGGACCGAGGAGAGGA
This sequence comes from Staurois parvus, assembly GCF_062004578.1. Taxonomy (NCBI): domain Eukaryota; kingdom Metazoa; phylum Chordata; class Amphibia; order Anura; family Ranidae; genus Staurois; species Staurois parvus. The sequence goes on along the minus strand of NW_028320363.1, from coordinate 74,835 downwards.
GGAGTGGCACACAGGAGGAGAGAGGACCGAGGAGAGGAGGAGAGAGGACCAGGAGAGGAGGAGAGAGGACCGAGGAGAGGAGGAGAGAGAAGGAGAGGAGGAGAGGCACACAGGAGGAGAGAGGACCGAGGAGAGGAGGAGAGGCACACAGGAGGAGAGAGGACCGAGGAGAGAGGACCGAGGAGAGAGGACCGAGGAGAGAGGACCGAGGAGAGGAGGAGAGAGGACCGAGGAGAGGAGGAGAGGCACACAGGAGGAGAGAGGACCGAGGAGAGGAGGAGAGAGGACCGAGGAGAGAGGACCGAGGAGAGGAGGAGTGGCACACAGGAGGAGAGAGGACCGAGGAGAGGAGGAGAGAGGACCGAGGAGAGGAGGAGAGAGGACCGAGGAGAGGAGGAGAGGCACACAGGAGGAGAGAGGACCGAGGAGAGGAGGAGAGAGGACCGAGGAGAGGAGGAGAGAGGACCGAGGAGAGGAGGAGAGAGGACCGAGGAGAGGAGGAGAGAGGACCGAGGAGAGGAGGAGAGGCACACAGGAGGAGAGAGGACCGAGGAGAGGAGGAGAGAGGACCGAGGAGAGGAGGAGAGAGGACCGAGGAGAGGAGGAAAGGCACAGAGGAGGAGAGGAGAGAGGAGAAAGGAGGAGAGAAGAAAGGAGGAGAGGGGACAGAGGAGGAGAGGTGAAAAGTGGAGAGGGGACAGAGGAAGAGAGACACAGAGGAGGAGAGGCACACAGGAGGAGAGAGGACCAGGGAGAGGAGGAAAGGCACAGAGAAGAGAGAGAAGGAGAGGCACAGAGGAGAGGAGAGGCACAGAGGAGAGGAGAGGCACAGAGGAGGAGAGGCACAGAGGAGAGGAGGAGAGGCACAGAGGAGATAGGAGGAGAGGCACAGATGAGAGAGGAGAAGAGGCACAGAGGAGAGGAGAGAGGAGGAGCGGCACAGAGGAGAGGAGAGGCACAGAGGAGAGGAGAGGCACAGAGGAGAGGAGGAGAGGCACAGAGGAGAGGAGGAGAGGCACAGAGGAGATAGGAGGAGAGGCACAGAGGAGAGGAGAGAGGAGGAGCGGCACAGAGGAGAGGAGAGAGGAGGAGCGGCACAGAGGAGAGAGCAGGAGAAGCACAGAGGAGAGGAGGAAGGCACAAAGGAGAGGAGAGAGGCACAGGGGAGAGGAGAGAGGCACAGGGGAGAGGAGGAGAGGCACAGAGGAGAGGAGGAGCGGCACGGAGGAGAGGAGAGAGAAGGAGAGGCACAGAGGAGAGGAGGAGCGGCACAGAGGAGAGGAGAGAGGCACAGAGGAGAGGAGAGAGGCACAGAGGAGAGGAGAGAGGCACAGAGGAGGAGAGGCACAGAGGAGGAGAGGCACAGAGGAGAGGAGGAGAGGCACAGAGGAGGAGAGGCACAGAGGAGGAGAGGCACAGGGGAGAGGGGAGAGGAGGAGAGGCACAGAGGAGAGGAGGAGAGGCACAGGTGGGGCACTATGAAGGAAGGAGGAAAGGTCCTTGCAATACGTCTGTTGCCCTGTAGGGGACGCTGTAGTGCCATCATTTGATGTTTAATCTTCACAATAAGTGTTGGACTCTCCGAGTGTTTTTCAGACTTTCTTCCTGATTATTATCCACAAGTAATGGTTTACATTTTTTTTACCTTTTAAAGCTGGACTCTGAGCACACAAACATTTGTTTGAATATATTCCTCAATAGCTGCAAAAATCCACTTTATGTGCACCAAATTCCTTTGCAAACCCAGAAATTACCTTGTAAAAGTAGCAGTGACATCATCACTGTGCTGTACATAGCCTGTACAGAGAATAGATCTGTGGGAGGGGCCCATCAGGCTCCACCCACTACATAAAAATACAGGAAGGGGTGGAGACAAGACCAGTCCCCCTGTACAAGGAGAGGGAGTAGAGCTGTTGGAGGGGCCCAGCAGTCCCACCCACTACAGGTTGCTTGCAGAAACTACAGGAGGGGGCGGAGACAAGACCGGTCCCCCTGCACATGGAGAGAGATGTGGCAGGGGCCCGACCGTGGGCCCGACCGTGCAGTCTCCAGACAGTTTGTTGGCTTAGAGAAGGAGGAAGGAGGAGGGGAGCGCTATGCCATCCTAGGCTATGGGGCTGTGTGTTTCTATTGATGCACACAGTGTAGGGAGACACAAGTCTAGTCCCTGCATAGAAGGGTGACCCCATAGGATGCTGCAAGAGAAAGGAGCCACCCTGAGACAGGAAACCTGGGTCAGTGATCATGTGACCGGCTTACACTGCAACATAGGCAGAGATAAAAGATGCAGAAGCTGCATACTCAGTCCGGCTCCATTCACACTTGTAGACTCCAAAGTTGCACGACTTTGGTGCAACTTTGGCGCAACTTATAAGTGGCACATATATGGATGGTTTTCATTGGAAAACTTGTCATGCAACTCTGATGTGCAAAGTCCCGTGACAGGTCACAGATTCCATCCGCTGCTGAAGGGGGGTGTAATACGCCCTATAACTGGAGATTCACACATTTTACGGATGACTCTGAGATCGGACAAAACCAGAAGGTTCATTCCGGGACATTCCCGCCCCGCGGCTGCGTCATCACAAAGGGGCGGGGATACTTGTGACATCATTGTCCTCACATGGCCACGCGGGTCATATTAGGTCAGTGATGTCACAAGTATCCCCGCCTCTTTTGTGCAGCTGCAGGGAATCCCCTCCGGCTCATTGGCCCGGCATGGACAGCTGACTTCCGGGTTCAGACAAAACTGGGAGCCGAACCCCCAACTCCTTCCCGTGAAGAATATATATATATATAGGAGATATCATACAGACAACACGGACAGGCCGCCGCCCATACCGGGTGTAGGAGAGTTCTGGTCACGGATCATTCTGGAAGGAATGGATGAGGAAGAAGTACAATCAGAGGAGATAATAGAGAGAACAAGCACCCGGCGAGTTCTCCCGGCGAATCGACTCCATCGGGGTGTATAGGACCCTTGTGCACTTGTACCGGGGGGGGGGGGCAGGCGGGATTCCCCTGACTGCCCGAGGTGTGAGGCCCAGCAAGGTGTTCATTCACATGGCGTTGCCCCAAGCTGCATAGATTTAGGTTTTATAGGTTCATTTCCCTAGTATCCCAATGTACCCCTAGAGTCGCAATGTACCCCTAGCGTCCCAATGTACCCCTAGCGTCCCAATGTACCCCTAGCGTCGCAATGTACCCCTAGCATCCCAATGTACCCCTAGAGTCGCAATGTACCCCTAGAGTCGCAATGTACCCCTAGCGTCGCAATGTACCCCTAGCGTCGCAATGTACCCCTAGCGTCCCAATGTACCCCTAGCGTCGCAATGTACCCCTAGCGTCGCAATGTACCCCTAGCATCCCAATGTACCCCTAGAGTCGCAATGTACCCCTAGAGTCCCAATGTACCCCTAGAGTCGCAATCTACCCCTAGCATCGCAATGTACCCCTAGCGTCCCAATGTACCCCTAGCGTCGCAATGTACCCCTAGTATCCCAATGTACCCCTAGAGTCACAATGTACCCCTAGAGTCGCAATGTACCCCTAGAGTCGCAATGTACCCCTAGCGTCACAATGTACCCCTAGCGTCCCACTGTACCCCTACAGTCGCAATGTGCCCCTATCGTCCCACTGTACCCCTAGTGTCCCAATGTACCCCTAGAGTCCCAATGTACCCCTAGCGTCCCAATGTACCCCTAGCGTCCCACTGTACCCCTAGCGTCCCACTGTACGCCTAGCGTCCCACTGTACCCCTAGCGTCCCACTGTACGCCTAGCGTCCCACTGTACCCCTAGCGTCCCACTGTACCCCTAGCGTCCCACTGTACGCCTAGCGTCCCACTGTACCCCTAGCGTCCCACTGTACCCCTAGCGTCCCACTGTACGCCTAGCGTCCCACTGTACCCCTAGCGTCCCACTGTACCCCTAGCGTCCCACTGTACCCCTAGCGTCCCACTGTACGCCTAGCGTCCCAATGTACCCCTAGTATCCCAGTGTACTGTTCCCCAGGATCCCTTGCAATGTCTGCTGGGGGCACTGGACCCAGAACGGCTCCAACCTGGAGGGGGTATCATGGTGATTAGACTTTTATATGGCGGTTTTGGTTATCGCTGACTAGTAGGCAATGGATAGATTAAGTCGTTACTCCCGCAGGAGAAGCTCCCCTCCCAACATCACAGTGCTCACCGTCGGGTCCAGCAGGGGTGGCGGGGTTGGCTGGATACGCCTGGGCTCGCCCCGCCTCCATTAATGGCGGATCTGCTCCTACAGGTGCGACATTCAGGCGTGTGACCCCACTTCTCCCTTTGGGGGGGGACATGTGTATCCAGTTTTCTCTGATGAGATGTCTCCGGTGAACCAGTTACTGTTGTTGGGTTTTTGTTTTTATTGATGGTTTATTTTTGGCTTTGTTTCCCCCCCCCCCCCCCCCATTGTATTCTACATCTGGACGGGGAGGAATAAAAAGCTGTGTATTGCCCAGCTGGTCTGTGATCCGTGTGTTCCCAGCTTTGATTGGTCATTGCCTCTGGTACAGGATTATTATACAGGATTTATATGGCACCAACAGTGTGCGCAGCGCTGTACAACATGGAGGCAGTCAGGACAGGAACTATACAATTCGGTACGAGGAACTGATCCTGGGAGCTTACAATCTAAGAGGGAGGGGCTGATCCTGGGAGCTTACAATCTAAGAGGGAGGGGCTGATCCTGGGAGCTTACAATCTAAGAGGGAGGGGCTGATCCTGGGAGCTTACAATCTAAGAGGGAGGGGCTGATCCTGGGAGCTTACAATCTAAGAGGGAGGGGCCTGATCCTGGGAGCTTACAATCTAAGAGGGAGGGGCTGATCCTGGGAGCTTACAATCTAGGAGCTCTGTGTATCGTATTGTTCTGTGTGGTGCCGTCATCCAGCCGGAGATCCTCTTCTCCGTTATTATCTTTCCTGTCTTCACAATAAGAGGCGGCATGGAGGCAGCAGGAATACACCATAATAATCTGCTGGATGAGATATTCATCTGTCCTCCAGGATCCGGATCTCCGCGTTCTCCCTCGTTCACATTTCATCTGTCCTCCGGGATCCGGATCTCCGCGTTCTCCCTCGTTCACATTTCATCTGTCCTCCAGGATCTCCGCGTTCTCCCTCGTTCACATTTCATCTGTCCTCCAGGATCTCCGCGTTCTCCCTCGTTCACATTTCATCTGTCCTCCAGGATCCGGATCTCCGCGTTCTCCCTCGTTCACATTTCATCTGTCCTCCGGGATCCGGATCTCTGCGTTCTCCCTCGTTCACATTTCATCTGTCCTCCGGGATCCGGATCTCTGCGTTCTCCCTCGTTCACATTTCATCTGTCCTCCGGGATCCGGATCTCCGCGTTCTCCCTCGTTCACATTTCATCTGTCCTCCGGGATCCGGATCTCTGCGTTCTCCCTCGTTCACATTTCATCTGTCCTCCGGGATCTGGATCTCCGCGTTCTCCCTCGTTCACATTTCATCTGTCCTCCGGGATCCGGATCTCCGCGTTCTCCCTCGTTCACATTTCATCTGTCCTCCAGGATCCGGATCTCCACGTTCTCCCTCGTTCACATTTCATCTGTCCTCCAGGATCCGGATCTCCGCGTTCTCCCTCGTTCACATTTCATCTGTCCTCCAGGATCTCCGCGTTCTCCCTCGTTCACATTTCATCTGTCCTCCGGGATCTCCGCGTTCTCCCTCGTTCACATTTCATCTGTCCTCCAGGATCCGGATCTCCGCGTTCTCCCTCGTTCACATTTCATCTGTCCTTCGGGATCCGGATCTCCGCGTTCTCCCTCGTTCACATTTCATCTGTCCTCCGGGATCCGGATCTCCGCGTTCTCCCTCGTTCACATTTCATCTGTCCTCTGGGATCCGAATCTCCGCGTTCTCCCTCGTTCACATTTCATCTGTCCTCCGGGATCCGGATCTCCGCGTTCTCCCTCGTTCACATTTCATCTGTCCTCCAGGATCTCCGCGTTCTCCCTCGTTCACATTTCATCTGTCCTCCAGGATCTCCGCGTTCTCCCTCGTTCACATTTCATCTGTCCTCCGGGATCCGGATCTCCGCGTTCTCCCTCGTTCACATTTCATCTGTCCTCCGGGATCCGGATCTCCGCGTTCTCCCTCGTTCACATTTCATCTGTCCTCCGGGATCCGGATCTCTGCGTTCTCCCTCGTTCACATTTCATCTGTCCTTCGGGATCCGGATCTCCGCGTTCTCCCTCGTTCACATTTCATCTGTCCTCCGGGATCTCCGCGTTCTCCCTCGTTCACATTTCATCTGTCCTCCGGGATCTCCGCGTTCTCCCTCGTTCACATTTCATCTGTCCTCCGGGATCCGGATCTCCGCGTTCTCCCTCGTTCACATTTCATCTGTCCTCCGGGATCTGGATCTCCGCGTTCTCCCTCGTTCACATTTCATCTGTCCTCCGGGATCCGGATCTCCGCGTTCTCCCTCGTTCACATTTCATCTGTCCTCCAGGATCTCCGCGTTCTCCCTCGTTCACATTTCATCTGTCCTCCAGGATCTCCGCGTTCTCCCTCGTTCACATTTCATCTGTCCTTCGGGATCCGGATCTCCGCGTTCTCCCTCGTTCACATTTCATCTGTCCTCCGGGATCTCCGCGTTCTCCCTCGTTCACATTTCATCTGTCCTCCGGGATCCGGATCTCCGCGTTCTCCCTCGTTCACATTTCATCTGTCCTCCAGGATCCAGATCTCCGCGTTCTCCCTCGTTCACATTTCCTCCCTGTGATGATCCCGCGTGCCCCACCCCCACCTCCTCGCCCAGCCGCTGGAATGTCCTCGCTGGATGTTGCCAGTCTGTGCGCTTGGCGGCGCCTCTGTGGCTTTTGCTGCGATATCCCGGCTTTCTCTGGCGTCTAAAACCCCCGGCCTGTCTGCTTTATACAGAGCGCGGAATAAACGCGAACGCGGGCGGCGATTCCAGATCCCATAGACTGACTGACTGTGGGACTGTGTTCAAAATCCGGAACTTTCCTCATAGAAGTGTATGGAGGATGCTATGAAATGGGAAGAAAAAAACAATGGTTTGCAGGTCATTAATTCATAAATAAGAGTCACAAAATAGACCCCCCCAGCAACAGTAGATCCCCCAGTAACCAGAAAACAGAAACAGTCCCAGCAAAAACAGACCTCCTCCACGGCAACAGACCTCCCCCCACAACAACAGACCTCCCCCCGCGACCACAGACCTCCCCCGCGACAACAGACCTCCCCCCGCCTCTTCTCCCGGCTCCTCCTTTCTGTCGGGTCCCCCGCCTCTGCTCCCGGCTCCTCCTTTCTGTCGGGTCCCCCACCACCGCTCCTGGCTCCTCCTCTTCTCGGGTCCCCTACCGCCGCTCCTAGCTCCTCCTCCTTTCTGTCGGGGGCCGCCACTCTCGGCTCCTCCTTTCTGTCAGGGCCGCCACTCCCGGCTCCTCCTTTCTGTCGGGTCCCCCCGCCGCCACTCCCGGCTCCTCCTTTCTGTCGGGTCCCCCGCCTCTGCTCCCGGCTCCTCCTTTCTGTCGGGTCCCCCGCCGCCGCTCCCGGCTCCTCCTTTCTGTCAAGTCCCCCGCCGCCGCTCCTAGCTCCTCCTGTCGGGTCCCCCGCCGCCGCTCCTGGCTCCTCCTTTCTGTCAGGTGCCCCCCAGGGGCGGACTAACAACTCATGGGGCCCCCGGGCAATAGGGGATCATGGGGCCCCTATGTCCTTGCCCAAACTCAAAAAAGCCTATGAAAAAAGGTACCAGGGGCATCTCATGGGGCCCCCTACTGACCCCGGGCCCTCGGGCAGTGCCCGAGTTTCCAAATGGTCAGTCCGCCCCTGGTGCCCCCATATCAAGCAGCTTGCTGCCGAGCAGGCATGTTCCCAAGCTGCTGCTCTGTGTGTCCATTCACACACACAGCTGCGGCTTGGCCCCACCCCCTCTCTCCTCATTGGCTGGCTGTGATTGACAACAGCAGGAGCCAATGAGGAGGCAGAGACCTGGGAAAGACAAAGGGCTCAGGTAAGTCTTAGGGGGGCTGCTGCACACAGAAGGTTTTTTACAACACATGCATTCTACACATGAAGGTAAAAAACCTTCTGTGTTCAGCTCCCCCCCCCCCCCCAATGCTCACCTAAGCCCCCCCTTGATCCAGCATTGTGCACTGGAGTTTCAGCTATCCCCGGACTCTCTCTTCTGATTGGCTGAGACATCAGTGGGAGCCATTGGCCAATGAGGAGAAGGGGTGGGGCTGAGTCGTAGCTCCATGTGTGAATGGGCACATGGGGCAGCGGCTCGGGAGCACACCTGCTTGGGTGCCCCCCACAGCAAGCAGACAGAAAGGAGGAGCCAGGAGCTTCTCAGTGAATCTTCCCAGTGAATGGCTGTGCAGTAGGCTGTGTCAGGTCAAGTCTGATAATTGGAGAGCAGGCAGGCTGTTCTCCCAGCATAGCCAGAAAACTGACCACACTGGGATGGATGAACTTCTGTGTCCAGTGTGGTCAGTTCTTAATAGGAAAGCAGAGGGACTGGCGGGAACACCAAGAATTTCACACTAAGGAAGCAATACAGAGAGAAGAGGAGACTTCTTCATACCGGGACACGGGTGGGGCAGCCGGGCACAGAGCGGGGGGGGGGGGGGGGGGGTTTGGGGGAGGGGGGATGGTTGGGTAATGTACTCTTTAAAGAGGATCTGTTGCTTTCCCATTCAGGGAGAAGTGACGGGTTCTCCTGATAGGACATCTACCACCCGCCCATGTGACACAACATGATGAAGTCACTTCTGTTCGGCAGAAGGTGGTCAAATCCGGTTTTTTCATTTCAGGTTTATATGAATTACTGAGAGTTAAGGAACGACTTTTCTCCCCCGTAGATTCTTTCACCTCGTGTGCTGGAGACACCCAGCAAATACGGCATTTCCTGCTGCCCCATTGCAGTATATGGAGTCCTACACCTCTCACTTCTCTTCTGACGTCATCAGGGGCTGCCTGGCTCTTCCTGGTCCCTGGCCCCCCGACTACAGCACATGTGCAGTGTGGTGGAGATTCCCTTGAAGTCTGCCAGGATGCATGACCTATCCCAGGAGGCTTCAGAGGTGGGGGGGTCAGTCTTGCCTTGGTGGGAGAGGCAGAAGTGCGGGGCCGGGTCCCAAAAAGAGTATTAACACTTTAAATGTCTACATGTGGCATGGGGGGGGGGGGGGTGGTAAAGTGGGGGAGGAAGAGTCAAGAGGGTGAAGGTCCACTATCAATGGGATCAGAAGGCAGTTCTCTGGGTGTCACCCTAGTGGAGGTGGCCGTGTCCTAACCAATGGGAGCCGTGTGTTGGGTCACTAGCGGTCCCCCTGTATTTGTATTGTACTCATGATATGGGGGAGATTCAGAATATATTAAACTCCTACTGTACACGCCTGACATGCACCGTACACGCCTGACATGCACCCTACACGCCTGACATGCACCCTACACGCCTGACATGCACCGTACACGCCTGACATGCACCCTACACGCCTGACATGCACCCTACACGCCTGACATGCACCGCACACGCCTGACATGCACCGCACATGCCTGACATGCACCCTACACGCCTGACATGCACCCTACACGCCTGACATGCACCCTACACGCCTGACATGCACCGCACACGCCTGACATGCACCGCACACGCCTGACATGCACCGCACACGCCTGACATGCACCGCACACGCCTGACATGCACCCTACACGCCTGACATGCACCCTACACGCCTGACATGCACCGTACACGCCTGACATGCACCCTACACGCCTGACATGCACCCTACACGCCTGACATGCACCGCACACGCCTGACATGCACCGCACATTCCTGACATGCACCCTACACGCCTGACATGCACCCTACACGCCTGACATGCACCCTACACGCCTGACATGCACCGCACACGCCTGACATGCACCGCACACGCCTGACATGCACCGCACACGCCTGACATGCACCGCACACGCCTGACATGCACCGCACACGCCTGACATGCACCGCACACGCCTGACATGCACCCTACACGCCTGACATGCACCCTACACGCCTGACATGCACCGCACACGCCTGACATGCACCGCACACGCCTGAAATGCACCCTACACGCCTGACATGCACCGCACACGCCTGACATGCACCCTACACGCCTGACATGCACCGCACACGCCTGACATGCACCGCACACGCCTGACATGCACCCTACACGCCTGACATGCAGCATAGTCAGGTTCTGGCTTGCAGTTACTTCCTCAGCAAACCTTTCAGCTCTCTTCTTTCCTTCCTCAGTTCTGGGAAGTGATCAGCGATGAACATGGAATTGATCCCACTGGGAACTACGTCGGGGACTCGGACCTCCAGCTGGAGAGGATCAGCGTCTACTACAACGAGGCCTCCTGTAAGTCCCTGACATGTCCACACCGCTCTGGCCCCCTCTAGTGGACACATTGGTGCAATGCAGCCGGCAGTCAGTGAATCAGCACTAGAGCCATTAAACCAGCATTTCTAGACGTGGGATAGGCAGCCCCCCCTTTCTGATTGGCCGATTACTAAAGATTTGTTTTCTTCTCTCCTCTACATGTCTGGAAAAATGTGATCACCAGAGTGTTTATCCAGCGTTTTCACTATTCCCCGCATTCACTATATCCCAGGACCCCGCATTCACTATATCCCCCCTCCCCGGACCCCGCATTCACTATATCCCAGGACCCCGCATTCACTATATCCCCCCTCCCCGGACCCCGCATTCGCTCTCCCCGGACCCCGCATTCACTATATCCCCGGACCCCGCATTCACTATATCCCCGGACCCCGCATTCACTATATCCCCGGACCCCGCATTCACTATATCCCCCCTCCCCGGACCCCGCATTCGCTCTCCCCGGACCCCGCATTCACTATATCCCAGGACCCCGCATTCACTATATCCCAGGACCCCGCATTCACTATATCCCAGGACCCCGCATTCACTATATCCCCGGACCCCGCATTCACTATATCCCAGGACCCCGCATTCACTATATCCCCGGACCCCGCATTCACTATATCCCCCCTCCCCGGACCCCGCATTCACTATATCCCCGGACCCCGCATTCACTATATCCCAGGACCCCGCATTCACTATATCCCCGGACCCCGCATTCACTATATCCCCCCTCCCCGGACCCCGCATTCACTATATCCCTGGACCCCGCATTCACTATATCCCTGGACCCCGCATTCACTATATCCCCGGACCCCGCATTCACTATATCCCCGGACCCCGCATTCACTATATCCCCGGACCCCGCATTCACTATATCCCCGGACCCCGCATTCACTATATCCCCGGACCCCGCATTCACTATATCCCCGGACCCCGCATTCACTATATCCCCCCTCCCCGGACCCCGCATTCGCTCTCCCCGGACCCCGCATTCACTATATCTGATTTCCAACAGCCCATAAAACATGGAAATGCAATTATTTTAGTAAATATAAAATGCTAAATACCTTTTCTCATCAGTATATTGCAGTCTTGTGGCTTCTATCAGTACCCAGCAGAGCACTGCTTAAAACTTGTAGGGGGAGTTTTCTCTAGGAGGATGCAGAACCCCTGACCTCTGTCTGGACAGTACTGATTGGCCCTGTGCTGATCACATGCACTCTGCCAAGAAAAAACAAAACAAAAACCCACTCTAGCAATACACACCAAACTGAGCATGTGCAGAGTGACTCCACAGGAAATAAGAGGGGGACACTGGAAGATGGGGAGGATCATAGAAGACAGGATCAAACAGCATTTTTACACAATACAGAGGATTAACCCCTTAGGTCCCTCAGTGAGTATAACAAGCACACTTTCCTGCATCTACAGACTGATTGTACTGTTGGGGGTTCAGGAACACTTTAATTACAAATACAGAACTAAGCGGTGCTGCAGCCAATCTATGCGCACAAATGGACAAGTTAAAGTTCCACTTGATCAACATAAATGTGTTTTTTAGGCTTTGATAGGTTATGAAATGGTTAAACCCCCCGCCCCCCCCCCCCCCCCCCATCCAGAGATGGCTTCTGTATATCAGAATTCCATACCTAACCACAAGAAAAGGTGATCCAGCGCTCCTCATTTCCACTCTACAAAGCAATAAAACCTGACAGAGCTACTAACACATCCGCACTCCACCCAAAACAGACAAAAAAAAGAAACATTAAAAACGGTCCTTAGCGACAGTTTAATAACTGCCATTAGCAGAGGTTACTGGAGGTCATTTCCACACATACAGGATCCTTATCCAGGCGCATCTCGGTGTACAAACGCCGCGGTTAACGTAATTTTCGGTTTACGAATGAATATCCCATGACAATAACGCCGCGGTTTACTCATTTTTTACTATTTTTTTTCGCAATACGAAGTATATTTTTGAATGCAATTACCAGATTTTTTTTCTTCACTATCGCTCACAGGATTAGCTGTCACTTTCCCCGGAGCTAAAGGAAACGGTTTCTTTTAACTTGGGGAAATAAACTCGCATAAGGGTCTGGAATGGATTTTGGGGGGGCTGCACACCATTTTTAAAAAAATTTTTAGCGTGGGAGTTCCCCTCAAAATGCATACCAGATCCGAAGGGCTTGGTATGGATGGGAGGGGGGGGGGGACCCCATGTCATTTCCTAAAAAATGTTTGTAATTGCCGTCAAGTCTTCTACATTCAGCTGTCGGTGGGGAACCCCGCTGACGGCTGAAACATGAACACATGGTTGTCACTACTAAGACCTGATAATATAACTCCTGCGGTAGTTTAGTCGCGTTTACTTTTCTCTGACCTCCGGAACGGATTCCTTGGTTCTCATCACATTCCTATGGGAAACCGCGTTTCGGTTTACGTATTTTTCGCAATACGGAAAGTCCTGCAGAACGCATTAAATTCGTAAACCGAGATATTACTGTATATGTAAGTGTCTGAAGGCCGTCTCTGCCGAGGAACCCGTTAGGTTCTCCCCAGGGGCGGACTGACAACTCCTGGGGCCCCGGGGCAATAGGGGATCATGGGGCCCCTGTATCCTTGCCCAAACTCAAAAAAGCCTATGAAAAAGGTGGCATCTCATGGGGCCCCCTACTGACCCTGGGCCCTCGGGCAGTGCCCCTGCTTCTCCCTGACTTGAAGGACTTGTCCCCTTTCCTACTGAAGACTGAGATCTGAGGCTGACCGTAGATTCGGCTTCTCTGTTTTTTCACCACATTTTCTCTTTGTACTTACAGCACACAAGTATGTACCGCGAGCCATCCTAGTAGACCTGGAACCCGGGACGATGGACAGCGTCCGCTCTGGAGCCTTTGGACATCTTTTCCGACCCGATAACTTCATATTCGGTATAACAGAAGTCTAGCTCTACTCTGCACTTGTTTGTCTTTTGCAGATTGTTTCCATCTGATTTTAAGAATGAACACCAGGAATGAACACCAGGAATGAACACCAGGAATGAACACCAGGAATGAACACCAGGAATGAACACCAGGAATGAACACCAGGAATGAACACCAGGAATAGTACATAAAGCTAAAAAAAAACAAAAAACACAAAACAACAATTATACACACACAGTATATAGTTACATAGTTAGTCTGGCTGAAAAAAGACAAAAGTCCATCCAGTTCAACCATTAAAATTAAACGTATAATCCTCCACCCACAGTTGATCCAGAGGAAGGACAAAATCCCAGCAAAGCACGATCCAATCTGCTCCTGCAGGGGAAAAATTCCTCCCTGATCCCGCGAGAGGCAATCGGATATTCCCGGGATCAATAATCGGATATTCCCGGGATCAATAATCGGATATTCCCGGGATCAATAATCGGATATTCCCGGGATCAATAATCGGATATTTCCGGGATCAATAATCGGATATTCCCGGGATCAATAATCGGATATTGCCGGGATCAATAATCGGATATTCCCCGGATATATATATTATGTATAAATTGTTTCACCTGCCATAGGCTTTGGGTTGATTTACTAAAGGCAAACTGGTTGTGCACTTTGCAAGGGAAATTGCCCCAGAGCTAAGTGAATAAGGGGAAGCTCTGCTGACTTCCATCATCCAATCAGGTGCAAGCACAAAATGCTGTTTTTATTTTCCTTGCCTGTGATTGGGTATTCTTTGCAAAGTGAAGCTTCACCTCATTTGCTAAGCTCTGGAACAATTTCACTTACAAAGTGCGCAGTCTATTTGGCCTTAGTAAAGCCACCCCACAGCGTTCAGCCAGTTTTGTGATCCAGGCATCCAGCAGCATCAGGTCAGTGTCCTCATTTTTCTCTGTGGCACTGAAGCCATACAGCTTGGTCACCATCCTGCCCCTGTCTGGTGATTGGACAATGAAGGGGAAGCAGCAGTCTGATGAGGTCATCACTCTGCTCTCTTGTACTGTAATGCTGGAATGGTTCATTGACAGTTGTGCACAACATGCTGGCCTTCCCTCCCCCACAGGACCAATATTCAGGCAGGTTCAGGTACTAATGCTGGTTCTATAGAAACATACATTACATTCTATTTAAGTTCACACCAATGTTACCCCTTTCTGCCCCTTTCCAGCTCGTTAGGAGGATCTACAACAACGCAGTCACGGTGCTGGAGGTGAGCAACTGAGCGCGCTCCCAGCACAGCAGAGGAACATATGTGGCAGCATGGGGTTCACACCACCTTCATGCCACCACATGTAAGTGTACAGGAGCAGGAAGGGGTGAAAAGTCACATTTTCAGGACACAAATGTATGATGAACCCTCTTGTGGACTCACCAATGGAAATGTATGGAAGCTCCATTTTGGTTAGTGGTAAGTTGTTCGGTTGGAAATAAGCAGCTTGGCCAGTCACAAGTTATTCCATTGATTTACCTTCCACATAGGCTGGTTGTCCCTCAAGAACCTTCAAATCCAATGACACCACCAGGGTCATACAGGCAGTCTACAGCTATCTGGTGTCATGCCACTTCAGTTTCTGTGCTGGGGAGGGAACATGGAAGGGAAGAACATAGAAAATTCCTTGTAGATGGCAGCAGAAAACCAAGAGCTCCAGTAGTAGAAGGCGAAAGTGTCAGTGACGAAAAATTCCTCCTAGAGATGGGGGGGGGGGAGGGGAGGTGGACCTTCATACCAAGGCTTCAAAGAGCAAAACACACCACTCAGTTCCATCAACAATGGAGAACATTATTTGGGCAGAGGGGAGTTCCTGGTATATAGATGATGTGATCTACATTATACAGCCTTGGTCAGCAAGATGATGGATAATGGAGATCAGGCACCCCGGCCAGAAAGCACATCCAGTTCCTCAACCTCCAATGGAGCGTGGTAACAACAACCCCCAATACAGAACAGTTGTGTTTCTTCTATCTGCCTTCAGTTTGGGGTTACATAGTTAGTCTGGCTGAAAAAAGACAAAAGTCCATCCAGTTCAACCATTAAAAAAAAAAAAGTTGATCCGGAGGAAGGCAAAAAAAACCCAGCAAAGCACGATCCAATCTGCTCCTGCAGGGGAAACATTCCTTCCTGACCCCCCGAGAGGCAATCGGATATTCCCGGGATCAGCTTTCCCTATAAATGATATATCCAGTTATATTCTGTGTATCCAAGAAAGGATCCAGGACTTTCCTACAGCAATCCACTGAGCTGGCCACACCCACCTCTGGAGGGAGTCTATTCCACATTCTCACAGCTCTTACTGTGAAGAAACCTTTCCGTGTTTGGAGATGACATTACCTTTCCTGCAGACAAAGAGCGCCCCCTACCAATGACTCCAACGATGGGGCACAATTCGTCTCATTGAGATCAAAGATGGGGCATTGTTTACTCCGAATGATGAGGGACATTTTCTACTCCCGATGGCCACAGTCCGGCCCCCCTAAAGTCTGAAGGACAGTAAGCTGACCCTTTTTTTTAGAAAGTTTGGAGACCGCTGCTCTAGATCATCCATTAAAAAAAAAAGACGTTATAATCCTCCACCCACAGTTGGTCCAGAGGAAGGCAAAAAACCCAGCAAAGCACGATCCAATCTCCTCCTGCGGGGAAACATTCCTTCCTAACCCCCCGAGAGGCAATCGGATATTCCCTGGATCAATAATCTGATATTCCCGGGATCAATAATCTGATATTCCCGGGATCCACGTTCCCTATAAATGTTATATCCAGTTATATTCTGTGTATCCAAGAAAGAATCCAGGACTTTCCTACAGCAATCCACTGATTGGCCACAACCAACTCTGGAGGGAGTCTATTCCACATTCTCACAGCTCTTACTGTGAAGAAACCTTTCCATGTTTGGAGATGACATTTCTTTTCCTCCAGATGTAAAGAGCGCCCCCTTGTCCTCTGTGATGACCTCAAAGGTGACCTCTGAGATGTAAGGACCATGAATGGTCTTCATGGGACTCACGTTCAGAAATGAGTGCACAGGAAATTGTCCCATTCCTTTTGGTATTTAACAAAATGTAGAAAATTAAATGGAACATTTGCAGATTATCTGATTTTTTTTTTCCCCCTCACACCTGTTCACCCCCCTATGGGGCAGAGAAAAGTCTACATTTCTGTTATGGACCCGTTTCCTTAGCGATATCCTTGTCATTATTAAAGATAACAAAATGACCCTAAAAATAGGATTGTGGGGCCAAGTGCTGTATAGATATTTACATGTGAAATGAAGGGTTTTAATTGTGCGCTTAATGGAAAATGTGTTCAGCGGTACCTCAGTTTACGAATTTAATGCGTTCTCCGGGACGCAAAACATTCGTTAATGAATTGAAAACGAATTAATCCGTTCCGAAGGTCAGAAAAAAGTAACAAAAAAAGTCTGATCTGTTCAACTCTTTATAAAGTGCACTTTAATGGCATAAATACTGTCCAGGAACATGATTACAAATTAATTCGTAAATGCATTGAAAACCAATTAATCCATTCCGGAGGTCAGAAAAAAAAGCTAAAAAAAGTTTTATCTGTTCCAAAAAATTTTATAAAGGGCACTTTAAAGGCACAAAGGGACATGATTAAAAAAAAAAAAATTGTAAATGCATTGAAAACCAATTAATTGTTCCAGAGGTCAGAAAAAAGAAAAAAAAAAAAGCATTTTATCTGTTCAAAACTCTTTATAAAATGCACTTTAAAGGCATAAATACTGTCCAGGGACTTTTAAAAAAATTTCCAGAATGGCTCCAAAACTCAATTAAAAAAACCGCTCCAACACCTCCACACTGGACGCCACGTGCCGCCCACAGACTCCAGCATGCGTGGGGCCGGTGCTAGAAACCTCCCAGGCTCAATGCATCCTGGGAAACTTGCTTTGTATTGTGAAAAAAAATTGGTAAACCGAGGCATTATTTTCAATGGATTTTCATTCATAAATCAAAAATTACGTTAATCGTGGCGTTCGTACACCGAGGGACACCTCTACATTTATATTAATGGTGTAAATATATTACAAACACAACAAAAATAAAAAAAAGGTTGGATTACTAATTGTTAATGAAAAAAAGAAGGCGATAGGAAAAAAAATATTTGAAAGGAAAAAAGGAGAATAATTAGGGCTTAGAGTAAACGAAGGGTTAATAAGGGGCTAAACAGAGGAACATTTTATTTAAAAACAACATTTTTTACTTGTCAGGTTGCTTTAACGGACATCATATTCAGAAGTAATTATTATTATTATTATACAGAATTTATATATTATTATTATTATACAGGATTTATATAGTAATTATTATTATTATACAGGATTTATATATTATTATTATTATACAGGATTTATATAGTAATTATTATTGTTATTATACAGGATTTATATAGTAATTATTATTGTTATTATACAGGATTTATATAGTTATTATTATACAGGATTTATATAGTAATTATTATTATTATTATACAGGATTTATATATTATTATTATTATTATACAGGATTTATATAGTAATTATTATTGTTATTATACAGGATTTATATAGTAATTATTATTATTATTATACAGGATTTATATAGTAATTATTATTATACAGGATTTATATATTATTGTTATTATACAGGATTTATATAGTAATTATTATTATTATTATACAGGATTTATATAGTAATTATTATTATACAGGATTTATATAGTAATTATTATTATTATTATACAGGATTTATATAGTAATTTTTATTATACAGGATTTATATAGTAATTATTATTATTATTATACAGGATTTATATAGTAATTATTATTATACAGGATTTATATAGTAATTATTATTATTATTATACAGGATTTATATAGTAATTATTATTATACAGGATTTATATAGTAATTATTATTATTATTATACAGGATTTATATAGTAATTATTATTATACAGGATTTATATAGTAATTATTATTATTACTATACAGGATTTATATAGTAATTATTATTATACAGGATTTATATAGTAATTATTATTATTATTATACAGGATTTATATAGTAATTATTATTATACAGGATTTATATAGTAATTATTATTATTATTATACAGGATTTATATAGTAATTATTATTATACAGGATTTATATAGTAATTATTATTATTACTATACAGGATTTATATAGTAATTATTATTATACAGGATTTATATAGTAATTATTATTATTATTATACAGGATTTATATAGTAATTATTATTATACAGGATTTATATAGTAATTATTATTATTATTATACAGGATTTATATAGTAATTATTATTATACAGGATTTATATAGTAATTATTATTATTATTATACAGGATTTATATAGTAATTATTATTATTATTATACAGGAATTATATAGCGCCAACAGTTAGCTCAGCGCTGTACAAGTTCATTATTTTGAGAAAGGATGGAGTATCTGGCTGCTTGTCCCCAATATTAAATTCAAGAGAAAATGACCCCCTTGGGACTTTAGTGTAGCAGACAAAACATTACACATTTTTTATACAAATATATGAGTGATGTTTTGTCAGCTGAATTAACCCCTCACCCTCCAGAGGATTATACCCCCCCCCCCCTCCTGACCAGGCCTTTTTTGCGTTACGGCGCTGCGTTACTTTAACTGACAATTGCGCAGTCATGCAACGCTGCACCCACATGGAATTTATGTCCTTTTTTTCCCACAAATTGAGCTTTCTTTCGGTGGTATTTGATCACCTCTGCATTTTTTAGACCAACAATTTTGAAAAAAAACAATATTTTGGACTTTTTGCTATTAAACGTCCAGTAAAATCACATTTCGTCATAAATTTCGGCCAAAATGTATTCTGCTCCGTGTCTTCGCTAAAAAAAAAAAAATCCCAATACGTGTAAATTAATTGGCTGATGTGAAAGTTATAGCGTTTACAAATGGTGGTATAGATACTGGGTTTTTATTTTTTTTTTACTAATAATGGTGGCGATCAGCGGACTGCAGCGAGCATTCTGACACTGGGGGGTGAACTATCTGGTGTCACTGACATCCCCAGTGACACCAATAAAGTGATTAGTGCTAAAAAAAAAAAGCCCTGACACTGTACTAATGGCACTGAGCAGGAAGGGGTTAATATGAGGGGTGATCAAAGGGTTAACTGTGTGCTGGGAGTGTTTTACTAGGGGGAAGGGGGTGTGTGCCTTACTGTAATCACACTGATCTGGATGGCTGTGCTGTGCAGTGTGCCTGAGCTGACAGGGAGGAGAACTGTTAGGAAACAAAACAGTCCACCTCCCCATCGGAGATGCTCAGTAATCACCGGTCGCCGGAGGGTAATCGCTGGCCGGGACCCAGTGATTGACAGCCGCAAATGGTGACACGGATAGGGCGTGCGCCCCCTACCTGGAAATGCAGAATCACATATATATACACATGATTTTGCGCATCCTGCCGCCCTGTAGCAGTATATCTGCTATAGGGCGGGGGGAAAGCGGTTACAGTCTCAAGGAGGTAATTTTTTCTTGAATACAAGTTCATTCCTTTGATCTGCAGATGAATGAATAGAAAGAATATAAAAGTAACAATATGTTACATTGCATCTTTCTATATTCCCATCTGAGCTGTGTTATTATAAACACTGATTCATGTCGCATTCTTGACGGCTGCTGACACCTTCTCTGAGTATACAGTAATCCCAAGTCTGTATAATCAAAGCCGCCAATTACAGTATACTGGGTGGGGGGTCCCAGAAGCAGGGCAGGGAGAGCACTGGATGTGCTACACATGCCCTGTGTACATTGAAGTTTTTCTTGGGCATGTGTAACACGCCCAAAGTCCGCAGCTAGCTAAGAAACAGAAAACAGTTAGAAATCCAAGGAGGCAAAGATCCAATCAAATCAGTTTATTTTACATTCAGAATCCTAGCACTGTTAGATCTTGACATGCGACGAGCACTTTCTGTGCCAATACATTCATTTTTCGCTTTTGGAACATCTAGAAGCCCTGTGAAGTTTTTTTATTGCTGTCTGTGTCCCTACTGGTCACAAAAAGCTGAAAGTGGGGGGAAATCTCCCACCCAGGGACCCAGGGAGCTGTAAAACCATTTCCTAGCAGGGGGGGTAAAGGGTTGGACATTTTTGTTTTGTTTTATTTTTTGGTTTCCTATTCCCAAGAATTTTCCCCTCATTTCCAGTCCACATGGCCATTGCCAGGAAAACGGCTCCATCTAAAACTAAAAACAATAGGAATGAGTTTTCTTTTTTTTAATCAGATTTCGATATTAATGTGATTTTCTTTTTACATTTTTAGTATTCCAAAGCAGAACAATGATTTGAGGCTTCACACAAATTCCAGCATTAAAAATAAATTCTGCTGAAATGTGCCCAGTATTCATATCTTCTTACTCGTGGTCTTCTCTTCATTTTCTCCATCTCCAGGACAGAGTGGTGCCGGTAACAACTGGGCGAAGGGTCACTACACGGAAGGAGCTGAACTGGTGGACTCTGTATTAGATGTTGTGAGGAAGGAATGTGAAAACTGCGATTGCCTCCAAGGATTCCAGCTGACGCACTCTCTGGGTGGAGGCACTGGCTCTGGCATGGGCACTCTACTCATCAGTAAAGTCAGGGAGGAGTACCCAGATCGCATCATGAACACTTTTAGCGTAGTGCCTTCCCCGAAGGTGTCTGATACAGTAGTGGAGCCGTACAATGCTACATTGTCTATCCATCAACTGGTAGAAAATACCGACGAGACCTACTGCATTGACAACGAGGCTTTATATGACATCTGCTTCCGCACCCTAAAACTAGCCACTCCAACCTACGGAGACCTTAACCACCTTGTCAGTGCCACCATGAGCGGGGTCACCACTTCCCTAAGGTTCCCTGGACAACTCAATGCCGATCTGCGTAAACTGGCAGTCAACATGGTACCCTTCCCACGTCTCCATTTCTTCATGCCTGGTTTTGCCCCCCTGACTGCCCGTGGCAGCCAACAGTATCGGGCACTCACTGTCCCTGAACTCACTCAGCAAATGTTTGACGCCAAGAATATGATGGCAGCCTGTGACCCGCGCCACGGACGGTACCTGACAGTGGCTACCGTCTTCCGTGGGCGCATGTCAATGAAGGAGGTGGACGAACAGATGCTGGCCATCCAGAGCAAGAACAGCAGCTACTTTGTAGAATGGATCCCCAACAATGTGAAAGTTGCCGTGTGTGACATTCCACCTCGTGGTCTCAAGATGTCCTCCACATTCATCGGCAACAGCACCGCCATACAAGAGCTTTTCAAACGCATCTCCGAGCAGTTCACTGCCATGTTCCGACGCAAAGCTTTCTTGCATTGGTACACCGGAGAGGGTATGGACGAAATGGAGTTCACAGAAGCCGAAAGCAATATGAATGATCTTGTATCAGAGTACCAGCAGTACCAAGATGCCACAGCCGAAGAGGAGGGCGAGATGTACGAAGATGACGAGGAAGAATCTGAGGCTCAAGGAAAGTAAAAGCCATCCCAGGGCTAGAGTCCTCTGTTTGTGCCCCCCCCCCAGGTTTAGGAGTCCTACTCATATTGCATCATGCATTGCTTCTGAGTTAGAATTATAGTCCCAGTCAGGATCAGAATCTCTACCCTTCATCTCCCTTATTTATTTAGCTCCCCGATGCCAAAACCGACAGAATTTACTTTGCACAGTGTGGTAATAGCAAAGGCAGAACTTATTGTGGACAGAGGCCCAGAAACCATTGCAGGACACTATGTATACAGACTTATTTCTTCTTTACCTGCCCCCCGGCCCTGAGATTGTGAAACCTCACGGTTGTGACACCATGTCAAGGTTTCTGTTCCTAGGTTCATTCTCCGTAGTTAAGGGATGGCCATGGGCACAGAAATCAGGCCATCACACGTCTGCCTGCCCTTACAGTCACAGTGGCCCTGAAGCTGACCTCTACCACTACAGGTTGAGGTCTGCCATTTTGTGACCACTAGTGGTAGCTCAAGGCATGGTGGAGCTGAGTTGATGGACTGGCCAGTTGAGGTCACTTTTAGGGTGTCCATGGCCTTTCAGGCAAGGGAGAGGTTACAACGTTAGTTAGGAGGAGGGTCAAGGGTGTAGAGTAGCAGAAGGCAAACTGAATGTGTTTTGAGTGAAAAGCAGAAAGCTTGAAGTCTAGAAATAGTATGACAACGCGTTCCAAGCAGGAAGAGCTGAAGTGGCGTGTACGTGTTCATAACTGCATGGATGGGGAATAGGGATTTGTGTTCGCTGGGGGAGAACTCCGGCTCTCGACAAAGTGTTGCGTAGACTCTAGCGCCAGAGTCCCAGGTTTTACTCTGTGTCTTCATCTTTCTCTCGTAATGTTTGGTTTTATTTTTTTTTTTTTTGTTACGTGCTTTTATTTTTTATGTCAAGTTTATTGGATTATTTATTTTTAAATAACAAATAAACTTCCTGCTGTCCAACATGTGAGTGTGATGGACTCTATTTAAAAACACCGAACAAGCCGCTGAGTGTTCATCCGTAATGACGTGTACAGTAACATATCAGATGATCGGCACGCTGAATCGTTTATCAAGTCTGGGATCAGAGGCCGCTGATAGACGACAAGAAATTACAATTTGCAAAAAATGATTGAAAGGCCCTCTGATCTGCGAAGAAACAAAGAGCTCTTTGTAGGAAGTGCATGACCCGTGCGTGTACGGATGTGTATATCCACCTTCGCCGGACAGAAAAGAAACATTTTGTTTTTCATGTAACCCGGAACACTCGATTTTATGGCTCAAATTGGCAACTGAATTATAAAACCTAAGGCAAGGTTAAAATTAGCGCTTCTTATAAAACGTCAGTCAGATGTGCCTTGGAGGAAGAGGGAAAGTCTTCAAAAAGGCAAAAAGTATATATTTGTAGTTTTGGAGGACAGCTTCATACCTACCAGTTGGGCCTTACCTGGCGGGATAATGTAGATAAAGCGGATCTTCACCCTCTAGGACAGGGGTGTCAAACTGGCGGCCCTCCAGCTGTTGTCAAACTACAAGTCCCATCATGCCTCTGCCTTTGGGAGTCATGCTTGTAACTGTCACTTGCAATGCCTCATGGGACTTGTAGTTTGGCAACAGCTGGAGAACCACCAGTGCTCTAGGCAATCTTCCCTCCCTCCTCTCCTTAAGTAGCGTGGTTTTATTTTTTTAACCTTTTTTTTTCTAAAAAAAAGTGTTCAGGCTGCCCTTTTGTGCACATCAATCGCCTAGGCCAGGGGTCTCCAAACTCCAAAGGGCCAGTTTACTGTCCTTCAGAGTTTAGGGAAGCTGGTCTGTGGCTGTTGGTAGTTGAAATTGTCCTGGTGTCAGTGGGAGTAAACAATGCATCTTTGGTGTCAGGGGGAGGAATAGTGCCCCATTTCTGGTGTCAGTGGGAGGAACAGTGCCCTATTGCTGGTGTCAGTTTGAGTGCCACATCATTGGTGTCAGTGGGAGGAATAGTGCCCCATTGTTGGAGTAGTGGGCCCCATTGCTGATGTCCTTAGCATGAACTATGCCCCGTTGTTGGTGCCAGTTTGAGCACCTCATCATTGGGGTCAGTGGGAGGAATAGTGCCCTGTTTCTGGTGTCAGTGGGAGAAATAGGGCCCCATTGTTGGTGTCAGTGGGCCCCATTGCTGATGTCATTAGCAGGAACCATGCCCCATTGTTGGTGCCAGTTTGAGTGCCTCATCAGTGGGAGGAATAGTGCCATATTGTTGGTGTCAGTTTGAGTGCTTCATCATTGGTGTCAGTGGGAGAAATAGGGCCTCATTGTTGGTGTCAGTGAGCCCCATTGCTGATGTCATTAGCAGGAATTATGCCCCATTGTTGGTGTCAGTGGGAGGAAAAGTGCCTCAAGGGCCAGATAAAGGCAAGCAAAGGGCCACAGTTTGGAGACCACTGGCCTAGGCGAATGATGTGCACTATGTGCCCCTCCTGGTATTGCATGTCACGTAAACCCAGGAGGCAATGGGGATTGACTTACTAAAGGTAAATGGACTGCACTCAGCAAACGCAGTTTCCCCAGAACTTAGGTAATGAGGTAAAGCTTCACTTTGCAAAGAATACCCAATTACATGCAAGGAGAAAAACACTTCTTGCACATGATTGGATGATGGAAGTTGGTGGAGCCTCCCCTCATTTACTAAGCTATGGAGCAACTGCACTTGCAAAGTGCAGAGTTTAGTAAATCCATCCCCGAGTCTCAGGCCTAGTGGTGTCATCTGTAGACCCTGCTGGCTAATCCCAGAAAAGCCAGTGCCGACCCATGGAGGGGGACCTCAACAAAGAAGGATCGGGGCTGTAAAACCATTACACAGAGCAGGTAAGTATGACGCGTTTTATTATTTCAAAAGAAAAAGAAGCTTTACAACCACATCAAAGTATAGAGAGATACACGTGTCTTCGTTGTATCAAGTCCTATATCCACCAGGCAAATCCTAGTCCATTCTAGTTATCCAAACTGCAGGAAATCAATGCCAAGGCCCGTCATTTGTCTACATTGCCCAGACATACACAAGTTCCATCCAACCAGGACCATTACACAAGGACTGTCCAGCCATGGGAAATGCGAAAATACTGAAAACCAAGTGTGCATCGAAATGAAAACCAAGCGTGCATCGATCTGAAAGCCAAGCGTGCATCGATCTGAAAGCCAAGCGTGCATCGATCTGAAGACCAAGCGTGCATCGATCTGAAGACCAAGCGTGCATCGATCTGAAGACCAAGCGTGCATCGATCTGAAAAGCAAGCGTGCATCGATCTGAAAAGCAAGCGTGCATCGATCTGAAAAGCAAGCGTGCATCGATCTGAAAAGCAAGCGTGCATCGATCTGAAAAGCAAGCGTGCATCCATCTGAAAACCAAGCGTGCATCGATCTGAAAACCAAGCGTGCATCGATCTGAAAACCAAGCGTGCATCGATCTGAAAACCAAGCGTGCATCGATCTGAAAACCAAGCGTGCATCGATCTGAAAACCAAGCGTGCAGCGATCTGAAAACCAAGCGTGCATCGATCTGAAAACCAAGCGTGCATCGATCTGAAAACCAAGCGTGCAGCGATCTGAAAACCAAGCGTGCATCGATCTGAAGACCAAGCGTGCATCCATCTGAAAACCAAGCTTGCATCGATCTGAAAACCAAGCGTGCATCGAAATGAAAACCAAGCGTGCATCGATCTGAAAACCAAGCGTGCATCGATCTGAAAACCAAGCGTGCATCGATCTGAAAACCAAGCGTGCATCGATCTGAAAACCAAGCGTGCATCGATCTGAAAACCAAGCGTGCATCAATCTTCTCTTTGCACACGCCTCAGCAAAAATGACTGAAAATCATAAATGCAGCTGCGGCACCATCAATCAATCACTGTATGTGTTGGTTCAGCCTTCCTCGATCTTTTTCCCAAAGGAATCCTTGAATGTGAGGCCTCAGAGGACTCGTGTTGTAAATGATATCCACAGCATGATAGGAGGTTGTAGATATAACAATGTGGTATATTGGACCCTCATGCAGCGGCTGGAGTGAGCCTACCCTCAGGGCAGACCGATGGTTACATCCTACAGCACTGTTAGGAAATGTTTAGTAATAATCATGAATCGATAGACAACTGCAGGATCCAACGTCCCAAGGCCAAGGCCCATCATTGATCCGTCCATTGCCCAGACACACATTCCATCCAACTAGGACCAAACACAACCTCTTCCGCCATATGTACCGAGGACTGTCCAGCCACGGAATAAATATTCACAAGCGTACATTGGTCTTCTTTTCACTGACACCTCAAAAAATACTGAAAATAATAAATGTAACAAGACCCGCGCCGTCACATACTGTATATATTCATATGTTTGCACTGGAGGGTTGCTTCGTCTCTTCTGTTCTGTTAGTCCAAAAAGCAGCTTGATGAGTGACAATGATGGTGTACGGGACTCCAGCCCCCTCCATTTACCACAATGGGATAGATTTTGTAAATTGCTTTTTTATTTTTTGGTGGTGTGGGGCCACACTTCCTCCCTTCTTGCCTAGGCACCTGTGCTGAAGGGCTCTGCTGGGCTTCAGGACCTGGCAAGTGCACAAGGATGGATCTCTTTTCCTGCGTACGTGTGAGTACAGCTCAATGTCTGGAAAGATGTGCCGCAGCTCTCTGTCAGGGCCAAGCCAGTTGAGAATGGCAGATGGGGGGGGGGGGGGGTAGGGGAAATAACCAAAATCACGGACACTGAAGTTCCTCTCAGTTTGAAGACTACGTTGGCGATTCCATGGTTTGCAGTCTCTCTATTCTCCTCTAAGGCCGCTCTGACGTGGCCAGGACCTAGGTTTTAGGCCATTTTCTTGTAGGATGCACTGCCGGCCATCTAGGTGTAGTCCGGAGGGAATGGCATTGGTGCTGCAAAATGCTGTAGTAGATGTTTTAGCTTCAGGGTAGCAGCCAGTCTGAGCAAACCTCTAAATAGTGCCCCATCATTGGTGTCAGTGGGAGGAATAGTGCCCCATCATTGGTGTCAGTGGGAGGAATAGTGCCCCATCATTGGTGTCAGTGGGAGGAATAGTGCCCCATCATTGGTGTCAGTGGGAGGAATAGTGTCCCATCATTGGTATCAGTGGGAGGAATAGCGCCCCATCATTGGTGTCAGTGGGAGGAATAGTGTCCCATCATTGGTGTCAGTGGGAGGAATAGTGTCCCATCATTGGTATCAGTGGAAGGAATAGCGCCCCGTCATTGGTGTCAGTGGGAGGAATAGTGCCCCATCATTGATGTCAGTGGGAGGAATAGTGTCCCATCATTGGTATCAGTGGAAGGAATAGCGCCCCGTCATTGGTGTCAGTGGGAGGAATAGTGCCCCATCATTGGTGTCAGTGGGAGGAATAGTGCCCCATCATTGGTATCAGTGGGGGGAATAGTGCCCCGTCATTGGTGTCAGTGGGAGGAATAGTGCCCCGTCATTGGTGTCAGTGGGAGGAATAGTGCCCCGTCATTGGTGTCAGTGGGAGGAATAGTGCCCCGTCATTGGTGTCAGTGGGAGGAATAGTGCCCCGTCATTGGTGTCAGTGGGAGGAATAGTGCCCCGTCATTGGTGTCAGTGGGAGGAATAGTGTCCCGTCATTGGTGTCAGTGGGGGGAATAGTGCCCCGTCATTGGCGTCAGTGGGAGGAATAGTGTCCCGTCATTGGCGTCAGTGGGGGGAATAGTGCCCCATCATTGGTGTCAGTGGGAGGAATAGTGTCCCATCATTGGCGTCAGTGGGGGGAATAGTGTCCCGTCATTGGCGTCAGTGGGAGGAATAGTGTCCCATCATTGGTATCAGTGGGAGGAATAGTGTCCCATCATTGGTGTCAGAGAAAAAGAATGGTGTTTTGTTGTTGGTGTCAGTGGGAGGAATATGTCTCATAATAGTGGAAGATACATTACCTCAAGGTCCAAATAAAAGTAAGCAGAGGGCTGCATGCGTCCCGCAGGCCACAGTTTGGAGACCACTGCTTTAAAGCACACTATGTAGGAGGACAAACCTTCGGGACACTTTATTAGGTGCAGCCATGTTCAGAAGAGTGCGGATTCTGTAGAGGCCATGTTGGATAACAACAGCAGGGCCACAACTATGTGCGATGGGTCCCTATAGCAAACCCATGAAGGGGCCCCTCAAAATGCCTCTCAAATCTCCATCTTGAGGAAAGTTCCTCTAGCGATGCAGAATACTAATCGTTGTCATAGAGCGGGGTATTGAATTCAAATTCACCAGGAAACCTCTCATCCAGCAGAGGTCCGAAACTCATGTAGGCACCTGGGGTGCGTTTCTGTGTTCACCAAACCGCATGTTGCTGCCGCACAATTTTGAAAAAAAGGGTTGTGGACTTCTTTCTCTGACCCCCTTTCGCTGACCTTCCCGAGAGGGGAGCACCAAATGCACATGTGCAGATCTGAACGTGTTCTCACATCCGTGTCCTCAATCCCCACTGCACATCACAGCCCCCTCCTCCTTCACAGCAAGATTCCCACTTGTTGGGGGTCCTCAGCTCCCCCGGTACATCGCCCCCTCCACCTCTTTCACAGTTGTGTTCTCCCACTTCCTTGACATCAACCCCCCCCCCATGACAATTCTCAGCCCCACCACTTTAATGTTCCTAGCCCCCCACATTATTGTCCTCAGCCCCCCCCCCCACATTATTGTCCTCAGCCCCCCCCCCACACATTATTGTCCTCAGCCCCCCGCCCACATTATTCTCCTCAGCCCCCCCAGATTATTGTCCTCAGCCCCCCCCACATTATTGTCCTCAGCCCCCCCCCCACATTATTGTCCTCAGCCCCCACACATCACAGTCCTTTGCCCCCTTACATTTCAGTCCTCATCTCCTCCACTTTAATTATAATGTCCTCAACCCCCCCCCCTTCCTCAGTCCCCCCATATTACTGTTTTCCGCCCCCCCCCCACTTAATGTCCTCAGCCCCCACACATCACGGTCCTTAGCCCCCACATTATTGTCCTCAGCCCCCCCCCCTCATCACAGCCTCTAGCCCCCCACATTTCAGTCCTCAGCTCCTCCACTTTAATTATAATGTCCTCACCCCCCCCCCCGTCTTCAGTCCCCCCATATTACTGTTTTCAGCCCCCCCCCACTTAATGTCCTCAGCCCCCACACATCACGGTCCTTAGCCCCCACATTATTGTCCTCAGCCCCCCTCCTCATCACAGCCTCTAGCCCCCCACATTTCAGTCCTCAGCTCCACCACATTAATTATAATGTCATCAATGCCCCCCCTCGCTGTCCTCAGTCCCCCCATATTACTGTTCTCAGCCCCCCCATTTAATGTCCTCAGCTCCCCAACATTCAGTCCTTGGTTTCTTTTCACATCTGCCCCTGTCCCTGTCCTACCTTACACAGACAGTGATTGATTGCTAGGACTGCCCTTCATCAACCAATCAGTTGCTTGTTAACCTCAGGCAGCTCCCGCCCTCCATTCAGAACTGTCTTGCCTTCCATTGTCAGCAACGTGAGGATGGCTGGGGGAAGAAAAGGCTCCTAAATGGCAGGACCGTACTGGTCCGGATGGGGTGGTGACTCAGTCCGCATCCAGACCCCGGTCCGCCATTTAGTGATGCCTGTCATAGAAATTTCCAAATGTTATCTACACCAATTTTTTTCCAAATGCATTTCTGCGCATTAATGAGTGTGTAGCCAGACACCTCTGTGGCCCCATAATTGTTACATGGTCTGCTATAACCGGAGAGATACCCTGGACCAGGGGCGGACTGACAACTCATGGGGCCCCCGGGCAATAGGGGATCATGGGGCCCCTGTGTCCTTGCCCAAACTCAAAAAAGCCTACGAAAAAGCTACCAGGGGCATCTCATGGGGCCCCCTACTGACCCCGGGCCCTCGGGCAGTGCCCAAGTTTCCAAATGGTCAGTCCGCCCCTGCCCTGGACTAATACACAACCAACCCGAATCGTAGACCCAAGATAGGATGCAGCCATTGATTCCGGGTTGTACACCAGATTCTCACCCTACAACCAGGAGAACTCAAGATTGGTCTCACCTGGTGACGTGTTTCCGGAATTCAGACTTGCTGGTCCTACGTCCTTTATATTCATAAAAATGAATTTCTTGTTATAGGTATTAAAAATGCAAATAAACACACTTAGGCAAAATAATTCCCATGGGTAAAGAAGGAGCCCTGCACGCCGTGACGTCACGCCGCCGGATCACGGAGGTCTGGCGGCCATCTTTGTATCCGGCTGGTCAGTGCACACAGCAGCTTTATGCTGCTTAGACCTATTTCTAAGGATTGTATTATCACCTATCTTCACCCATGGGAATTATTTCGCCTAAGTGTGTTTATTTGCATTTTTAATACCTATAACAATAAATTTATTTTTATGAATAATTACTACACTATGGGTACTATGTTTTGCTCCACACCGAGCACTTAATCCCCCAGGATCCCCAGGTGACCATCCCAGGGCCAAGAGGAGAGAAATTTAAAAGCAGACCCCCACCGCAGCCAGCTTTAAAGGGGACCTCTAGAAGTGTCTTTCCATCACCCTTATCCACAGAAGAGGTATCCATTCCAGGCTGCATCCTTCCCAGGACAGAGGGGACCTCTGGCTTATTTGATGTAAATGTGCATTTATATTGCGCCTCTGGTGAGTGTGCAATTTTACCGTTTTTCCCCGCACGTCACCGGATCACATGTGTCACTGGGAGTAGAGAAGTCACCTGTCCAGCTTATCATTTTCCTGTACCAACATCACTTCCAGCACTTATTGGACATTTATTGTTGCATTTTGGTTATATATAGTGCATGGTTGTTGGGATATATTATTTCACATCGGATACGGACATTAGTTGTCACCATTCTGCTATTTTATTCTATGCTATACCAGCAATCTTATTGTGAATTTTAGCCTCAGGCATTTGCATCTTATATATGTTTTTAGATTTCTATAGCGCTGCACTATACATTTTATGTTTCTTTTGGTGGTATTTAATCACTGCTGGGGTTTTTAATTTTTGCTAAATTAACAAAAAAAGCGAAAACAAGAAAAGCGAAAAAGACCAAAAATTTTGAAAAAAACTCATGATTTTCTTTGTTTCTGTTATAAAAGTTTGCAAATAAATAATTGTTTTTCATAAATTTAGGCCGAGATGTATTCTGCTACATGTCTTTGGTGAAAATAACCAAAATCATTATTTATTATTTAGTCTGTAGGAAAGTTATAGAGTTCACAAACTATGGGATATATCTGAAAATTGGTCAATCCTGATGTACTGATGGACGATCTAATTTCTGAAGGCCCAAAAATGTCAGGACAGAACAGATATCCTCCAAATGTCAGGGCGGTACAGAAATCCCCCCAAATGTCAGAACGGTACAGATATCCCCCCAAATGTCAGGACAGGACAGATATCCCCCAAATGTCAGGACAGTACAGATATCCCCCAAATGTCAGGACAGGACAGATATCACCCAAATATCAGAACAGTACAGCTATCCCCCCAAATGTCAGCACAGGACAGATATCCCCCAAATGTCAGGACAGGACAGATACCCCCCCAAATGTCAGCACAGAACAGATACCCCCCAAATGTCAGGACAGGACAGATATCCCTTAAATGTCAGGACAGGACAGATACCCCCCAAATGTCAGCACGGTACAGATATCCCCCAAATGTCAGGACGGTACAGATATCCCCCCAAATGTCAGGACGGTACAGATATCCCCCAAATGTCAGGACGGGACAGATATCCCCCAAATGTCAGGACAGGACAGATATCCCCCAAATGTCAGGACAGGACAGATACCCCACAAATGTCAGGACGGTACAGATATCCCCAAATGTCAGGACAGGACAGATATCCCCCAAATGTCAGGACAGTACAGATATCCCCAAATGTCAGAACGGTACAGATATCCCCCAAATGTCAGGACAGGACAGATATCCCCCCAAATGTCAGGACGGTACAGATATCCCCCAAATGTCAAGATGGTACAGATATCCCCCAAATGTCAGGACAGTACAGATATCCCCCCAAATGTCAGGACGGTACAGATATCCCCCCAAATGTCAGGACGGTACAGATATCCCCCAAATGTCAGGACGGTACAGATATCCCCCAAATGTCAGGACGGTACAGATATCCCCCAAATGTCAGAACGGTACAGATATCCCCCCAAATGTCAGAACGGTACAGATATCCCCCAAATGTCAAGACGGTACAGATATCCCCCAAATGTCAGGACGGTACAGATATTCCCCAAATGTCAGGACGGTACAGATATCCCCAAATGTCAGGACGGTACAGATATCCCCCAAATGTCAGGACGGTACAGATATCCCCCAAATGTCAGGACGGTACAGATATCCCCCAAATGTCAGGACGGTACAGATATCCCCCAAATGTCAGAACGGTACAGATATCCCCCAAATGTCAGGACGGTACAGATATCCCCCAAATGTCAGGACGGTACAGATATTCCCCAAATGTCAGGACAGGACAAATATCCCCCAAATGTCAGGACAGTACAGATATTCCCCAAATGTCAGGACAGTACAGATATCCCCCAAATGTCAGGACGGTACAGATATCCCCCAAATGTCAGGACGGTACAGATATCCCCAAATGTCAGGACGGTACAGATATCCCCCAAATGTCAGGACGGTACAGATATCCCCCAAATGTCAGGACGGTACAGATATCCCCAAATGTCAGGACGGTACAGATATCCCCAAATGTCAGGACAGGACAGATATCCCCCAAATGTCAGGACGGTACAGATATCCCCCAAATGTCAGGACGGTACAGATATCCCCAAATGTCAGGACAGGACAGATATCCCCCAAATGTCAGGACGGTACAGATATCCCCAAATGTCAGGACGGTACAGATATCCCCCAAATGTCAGGACGGTACAGATATCCCCCAAATGTCAGGACGGTACAGATATCCCCAAATGTCAGGACGGTACAGATATCCCCCAAATGTCAGGACGGTACAGATATCCCCCAAATGACCCCTTTTTGCAGAGTAGACAGTCCGACGTATTTCATAAGAGTATTGGCGAGTTTTTTGAAGTTGTAATTTTTTTGTCATATGTTTCACAATTTTTCGTTTCCATCCTGTCACCAGTGCAGTACGCTGTCATCATATGACTGGTGTGGCGTTGATCAGGGACACTGACTGGTGACAGTACGAAAAAAAAACCTTTTTTTAATTATTTTTTATTACATTTTTTCTCTTTTTTTTAAGATTTTTTTTTTCATATTGCACTATGACAAAGTAGTATTGCAGTAATATTGTACAACTTTGGGGAAATGATCAGTATTTTTTTTTCACACAATTTGATTGATTATAGCAAAGAAATCGATTCATTCAGGTTTTTTTTTTGTTGTGCCTAGCTGTGATTGGCCATGGCTAATTACATGACACAGATGGCCTGTGATTGGCCCGCCTGTGCATGTGATCTCTGTGACCATTCACAGCTAGACACACTAGTATACAATGGACGGCATGAAAGGAAGCCATCCATTGTATACAACTGTCATGTGACTTGCTGTGATTGGTCACATGGTGCTGGCAACGGGGCCGGCACAGAGATCTGTCATCGGCCATGTCTGAGGTACACAGCCGGTGACAGATCTCGCCACAGCGCGGCCCTGCAGGCATGCCCAACGTACGTTCCAGGAAGGACACCATATGGCGTCCTCCCGGAGGGACGAAGTGTCAGCCCGACTGCCATTTGGCCATAGGTCGGACGGCAACTGGTTAACTAATCATTTTTAATAATAATTGTCCTTTAAAGGGGGCGTGGCAGGGGGGGTGTCCTATACCTACATACTTTTGCTAATAGGTGTCCTTTGTTCCAATCGCAAAAAGTTGGGAGGTATGTATGAAGTGTCCACATCTGACTGGCAGTGACATGGACACCTAAAGAAGGGCCCTTCCTGAAAGTAAACATAAGAAAAGGCCCAGACTGGCATTCATCTAGTATGAAGTGTCCACATCTGACTGGCAGGGACATGGACACCTAAAGAAGGGCCCTTCCAGAAAGTAAACAGAAGAGAAGGCCCAGACTGGCATTCATCTGGTATGAAGTGTCCACATCTGACTGGCAGGGACATGGACACCTAAAGAAGGGCCCTTCCAGAAAGTAAACAGAAGAGAAGGCCCAGACTGGCATTCATCTGGTATGAAGTGTCCACATCTGACTGGCAGGGACATGGACACCTAAAGAAGGGCCCTTCCAGAAAGTAAACAGAAGAGAAGGCCCAGACTGGCATTCATCTGGTATGAAGTGTCCAAAAGTGACTGGCAGGGACATGGACACCTAAAGAAAGGCTCTCCCAGGAAGTTAACAGAGGAGAAAACAAGCAGACTTGATGGACCACTCGGTCTTTTTCTGCTGTCACATTTCTATATTTCTGTGAGAAGGCCTGGGCTTGCATTAATCTAGTATGAAGTGTCCACATCTGACTGGCAGTGACTAGGACATCTAAAAAAGGGTCCTTCCAGGAAGTAAACAGAAGAGAAGGCCTGGGCTTGCATTAATCTAGTATGAAGTGTCCACATCTGACTGGCAGTGACTAGGACATCTAAAGAAGGGTCCTTCCAGGAAGTAAACAGAAGAGAAGGCCTGGGCTTGCATTAATCTAGTATGAAGTGTCCACATCTGACTGGCAGTGACTAGGACATCTAAAGAAGGGTCCTTCCAGGAAGTAAACAGAAGAGAAGGCCTGGGCTTGCATTAATCTAGTATGAAGTGTCCACATCTGACTGGCAGTGACTAGGACATCTAAAGAAGGGTCCTTCCAGGAAGTAAACAGAAGAGAAGGCCTGGGCTTGCATTAATCTAGTATGAAGTGTCCACATCTGACTGGCAGTGACTAGGACATCTAAAGAAGGGTCCTTCCAGGAAGTAAACAGAAGAGAAGGCCTGGGCTTGCATTAATCTAGTATGAAGTGTCCACATCTGACTGGCAGTGACTAGGACATCTAAAGAAGGGTCCTTCCAGGAAGTAAACAGAAGAGAAGGCCTGGGCTTGCATTAATCTAGTATGAAGTGTCCACATCTGACTGGCAGTGACTAGGACATCTAAAGAAGGGTCCTTCCAGGAAGTAAACAGAAGAGAAGGCCTGGGCTTGCATTAATCTAGTATGAAGTGTCCACATCTGACTGGCAGTGACTAGGACATCTAAAGAAGGGTCCTTCCAGGAAGTAAACAGAAGAGAAGGCCTGGGCTTGCATTAATCTAGTATGAAGTGTCCACATCTGACTGGCAGTGACTAGGACATCTAAAGAAGGGTCCTTCCAGGAAGTAAACAGAAGAGAAGGCCTGGGCTTGCATTAATCTAGTATGAAGTGTCCACATCTGACTGGCAGTGACAAGGACATCTAAAGAAGGGCCCTTCCAGGAAGTAAATAGAAGATGAGAAGGCTCAAGCCTGGGGTGTCACGTTGCCATGGTTACAGATAAGTGAAAAGAGCATTTTGAATGTTGTTATTATTATTATTATTATCCAGGATTTATATGGCGGCAGAAGGTTTGCTCAGCGCTGTACATTATAGTGGGGACAGAACATGAGACAAGACAGTAACAATACAATACACGAGGGGGGGGGGGAGGGCCCTGATCCTGGGAGCTGACAATCTAGGAATGTTATGTTACCATAGCGATCAGTTGGGGGTGGGGGGTATAATTTGTGGTGAAGCGTTGTGGCCGCGGTATGTATTGAATACAGTTGGGAGGTGTGGCTATAGACAATAACTCCTGGATGTCCTTGATTTCGAGGGACTGTCCCTGATTTTGAGGGGCTGTCCCTGGTTTCGAGGGGCTGTCCCTGGTTTCGAGGGACTGTCCTGGATCTGGAATAAAGTCCCTCTGTCTCTCTTTCCTCCTCATTTGTCCCTCATTTTGGTTGGATCCCTATACTTGGATCGCATTGGTATAAAGGAATAGTAATGGTAAAATAAAAGCATTTGTGGGTTTAACAAACCATTTTTTGTTTACTTCTCCCTTAGATGGGCGTGGCAGGGGTTGGGCGTGGCAGGGGGTGTGTCCTATGCAGACATACTTTGGTTTTAGGTGTCCCTGGCTCCTATGGCACACAGATCGGGAAGGGAGAAGAGGATTTGTGCTAGGAGGGGGCATTTGGCGGGTTTGTACTAGAAGAGGTGATATGGTAGAGGGGGGGGGGGGGTTTGTGCTTGGAGGGAAAACTTTTTTTTTTGTGGGGGAGGGGATATGTGCTGGGAAGGGGAATAGGGGGATTTGGGAGTGGGAATGGGGGGATTCATGCTGGGAGAGGTAACGGGGGGGATTCATGCTGGGAGGGGGGAATGGGGGGATTCATGCTGGGAGGGGAAATGTTGGAGGGGGATTCGTGTAAAGCATGTAGAGATCAAGCAGTGTAGTCAGTAAACAAGTCACGGGTGGTAGTGGCAGGTTGGGATCAAGCAGAAGTATACTCAAGGAACAAGCAATCCCTACATGCTTTACCTGCTACTGGAACCCAGCTTGCTCACCTCCTGGTGGGGTGAACCTGAGGACCGCGACCTGGTACTAACACGCAGCAAAACCCATCCCCACCATCAGCAGCTCTGGTGAATACCAGTTGGTACTCAGACCCCGCACCTTGGCATTTCCTGCTACGAACCGGAGAGGAATGTAGAGTATACAGCGGTTGGAAAGATCCTGAGATACAACAGAGTGGTATTTGATCCTTGAGGCAAGGTGTCCCTGTGAGTTCTATATAAGGAGGAACCGGAGAAGCAGCTGGGTATAGAGCGGGTGTCGGCAACCCGCGGCTCCAGAGCCGCACGCGGCTCTTTTTCATCTTTGCTGCGGCTCCGGAGCACACTGCCCACCAGGTGACAGGCAATAGGGTTTCAGTGGTCGGCAAGCCACGGATCGCAAGCCACATGCGGCTCTTCTGTGTGCCGGGCGCCCGCTCCCCTCCCTCCTCTCGGGCGGCCGCCTCAAAAGTCAGGACTCTTTTAATCCGGCCCGCGGAGCGTGGAACATTAGCTGTCAGGATGTAGGCGGGGCAGCCAGGATGTAGGCGGGGCAGCGTGACGAACTCCTCTCACAGTCCGCCCTGAAGACCGGAACACAGAGCGGGAACACAGCGAGAGGAACGCGCGGAGCAAAGGTAAGTGAATTGAGACAATATGGGAAATTAATTACTATAGGGGGGATGAATTACTATATGGGGGATGAATTACTATATGGGGGATGAATTACTATAGGGGGGATGAATTACTATAGGGGGGATGAATTACTATATGGGGGATGAATTACTATGGGGGATGAATTACTATATGGGGGATGAATTACTATATGGGGGATGAATTACTATATGGAGGATGAATTACTATATGGAGGATGAATTACTATAGGGGGGATGAATTACTATGGGGGATGAATTACTATAGGGGGGATGAATTACTATATGGAGGATGAATTACTATATGGAGGATGAATTACTATGTGGGGGATGAATTACTATGGAGGATGAATTACTATGGGGGGGATGAATTACTATGGAGGATGAATTACTATAGGGGGGATGAATTACTATATGGGGGATGAATTACTATGGAGGATGAATTACAATAGGGGGGATGAATTACTATATGGGGGATGAATTACTATATGGGGGATGAATTACTATGGGGGATGAATTATTATATGGGGGATGAATTACTATATGGGGGATGAATTACTATAGGGGGGATGAATTACTATGGGGGATGAATTATTATAGGGGGGATGAATTACTATATGGGGGATGAATTACTATGGGGGATGAATTACTATATGGGGGATGAATTACTATAGGGGGGATGAATTACTATGGGGGATGAATTACTATGGAGGATGAATTACTATAGGGGGGATGAATTACTATAGGGGGGATGAATTACTATGGGGGATGAATTACTATATGGGGGATGAATTACTATGGGGGATGAATTATTATGTGGGGGATGAATTACTATAGGGGGGATGAATTACTATATGGGGGATGAATTACTATGGGGGATGAATTATTATATGGGGGATGAATTACTATAGGGGGGATGAATTACTATATGGGGGATGAATTACTATGTGGGGAATGAATTACTATAGGGGGGATGAATTACTATAGGGGGGATGAATTACTATGGGGGATGAATTATTATATGGGGGATGAATTACTATATGGGGGATGAATTATTATATGGGGGATGAAGCTAACTGCACGATCCTGTATATAGCATTAAGGTAAGAAACAATATATGCAGTGTCGGATTTGTTTTAAATGTTGCAATGGTTTTGCGGCTCCCAGTCTTTTTTTCCCTCTCGGAAACGGGTCCAAGTGGCTCTTTATGTCTTAAAAGTTGCAGACCCCTGGTGTAGAGCATACATCGCTGGGGAGGATCCTGTGATAAACCAGAGTGGTTTTTGTGTTCCAAAGCGTGTTGGCCCTGTGGGGTCAATGTAAGGAGGTGAGGGGCCATTGCAGCTATTATTGGATATACACAGTGTGGACACTGGATGGCACCTGCATGAAGACTGTGTATGAAATACACTATATATATATATATGGACATGTTTACACAGTGTTGGTTTTTAGATTATTTGTGCTTTATAGGTTATTAGGTCACTTGGTCACTTTGAATATTCCCGTATAGGGAACACATAGATTGCACTTTATTAAGCAATATTTGTCACTTTTATGTTTCGGTGCAATACACGTGTTACACCTTATTTGCAGTTTTGCACATGTATATGATATATATTGATTTGGATAATAATTTATTAATTTTATATATCTGTCACGTGGTCACTTGTTGTTTCCTGGTGGAACACACGAATTACACTGTATCTGCACTGTTGCACAGACATTTATTGATTTGATTATTTTATTTATTTATATATATGTTTATTTAGTATGTAGCGCTGCACTATTTATTTATTTATTGATTTAACTCACACTGGTAGGAGGGCAAGTGTCAGCAGCTATAGGGAGAGGGCCCCATTCTGAGCGCTGGAAGTTGTCGCTTTTACATTAATCAGGACAGTGTTCGTCTGAAAAGTAACTTCTTCATTATGGATGTGAGACGAGCCTGCAAAAACAAAGCGGATTGTTCGTCCGATATTCTCATGGTGTGTGCGGGGCGTTAGGATTGGTCAGTAGGCGCCCTCCTTCATAGGACTCCCCCATTCCTTACAGCCACTGTGCAAACTCCATGTAGCCACATCTTCCATCGGATATATGATCTGATCACATGTCATCAACCAGCCAATGACCGGCACCGTCTCCGAAGCCCCACCCCCTCCCTCCACCTCTTGCAGTTGTCATGGCCGTGTAATCCGAACAGGAAGCAGCGAGACCCCCCCCCCCCCCGACCGATGTCCTGTGATAAGGAACTGCACGGCATCTGAGCACCGCACACCAAACATGCCATTTCATTCATTTGTAATATTCAATGCAATCTCATCCATCCATCCAACCAACCAGCCATCCATGTCTCCATCCATCCAACCAGCCATCCATGTCTCCATCCATCCATCCAACCAGCCATCCATGTCTCCATCCATCCGTCCATATATCCCTCCATCCATGTCTCCATCCATCCATGTCTCCATCCCTCCATATATGCCTCCATCCATGTCTCCATCCATGTCTCCATCCATCCATGTCTCCATCCATCCATGTCTCCATCCATCCATGTCTCCAGCATTTCTAGCTGTGGCCATCTTGAGTAAGGATAGATGATTCATGTAGCATTTACTTCCTAGAATCCATCTGCCCTTAGCTCAGGCACAGGCTGAGCTGAGAACCATCCCTCCCTTCCTAAAGACTCCTGAGTTGTATGATACCATTTGCCTAGGCCAGAAACCAGGAAGTCACTGAAGAAATGTATAAAACAAGTAGATCTAATCCTTCCTCTGTCTGTAATGCCGGCAGTATCAGGATTACACGCTGTCCACGAGTCCACGCTGGTTGAGTGAAGTTCCACTTTATGTCCTGTAAGGGGCGCTGTTTCTATGCCGGTAATAAGGAATCTCTTTGGAAGCGTCACACAGAAGCCTCACAGCGCCGTCTTAGTGCATGCGACCCGGATGAGTGTCGTCCTGCAAAACTCTGCTATTACCACCCCCCAGAGATCAAGGAGCTCGCCCCCTGTTGGGGGACGCCGGTATCGCTCTTAGTCTGGCCCATCACCACAAGACCTGTCCGGCTAGGGCGCCCCCACCAGGAGGTAACGCTGCCGCCGGCACAGCTCCAAGGGTCATTTGGGCCTGCAAGCCATTCCACCACGACAAGGTGGCGATACCATCAGGAATGGAAAAAATGATGTGGGAGCCGTGGCTGCACTCTCTGCCCTCCCCCGCCAGTACGGGACAACTGATAACAGCGGGATTGGCCTGTAGAGAATGGCAGAGCTCCCACCTGTCCCGGATTTCCAGGGACTGTCCCGGATCTGGAACAAAGTCCCTCTGTCCCACCTTCCTCCTCATTTGTCCCTCATTTTGGTCGGATCCGTATACCAATATAAAATGAATTATTTATCTTTCAGAAAGTGTTTCCCGGCGCTAAACCTTCCATCCGGTCTCTGCATTTCTGCATTGGTACATTTCACACACCAGGAAAGAGGAACTGTAGGGGGTGTGGCAGGGGGCGTGTCCTATACCTACATATTGTAACTAATAGGTGTCCCTCATTCCTATCAAGAAAGGTATTTATGAAGTGTCTGCACCTTACTGGCAGGAACATGGACACCTAAAGAAGGGCCCTTCCAGGAAGTAAACAGGAGAAGGCCGAGGCTGGCATTCATCTAATATGAAGTGTCCACACCTTACTGGCAGTGGCATGGACACCTAAAGAAGGGCCCTTCCAGGAAGAAAACAGGAGAAGGCCCGGGCCGGCATTCATCTAATATGAAGTGTCCACACCTTACTGGCAGTGGCATGGACACCTAAAGAAGGGCCCTTCCAGGAAGTAAACAGGAGAAGGCCCGGGCCGGCATTCATCTAATATGAAGTGTCCACACCTTACTGGCAGTGGCATGGACACCTAAAGAAGGGCCCTTCCAGGAAGTAAACAGGAGAAGGCCCGGGCCGGCATTCATCTAATATGAAGGGTCCACACCTTACTGGCAGTGGCATGGACACCTAAAGAAGGGCCCTTCCAGGAAGTAAACAGGAGAAGGCCGAGGCTGGCATTCATCTAATATGAAGTGTCCACACCTTACTGGCAGTGGCATGGACACCTAAAGAAGGGCCCTTCCAGGAAGTAAACAGAGGAGAAGGCCCGGGCCGGCATTCATCTAATATGAAGTGTCCACACCTTACTGGCAGTGGCATGGACACCTAAAGAAGGGCCCTTCCAGGAAGTAAACAGGAGAAGGCCCGGGCCGGCATTCATCTAATATGAAGTGTCCACACCTTACTGGCAGTGGCATGGACACCTAAAGAAGGGCCCTTCCAGGAAGTAAACAGGAGAAGGCCCGGGCCGGCATTCATCTAATATGAAGTGTCCCCACCTTACTGGCAGGAACATGGACACCTAAAGAAGGGCCCTTCCAGGAAGTAAATAGAAGAGATAGAAGGCACATGTCAATCAGCGGGTCCCGGCCAGAGATTCTCGGTCAGGACTGCTCCCAATCATGGGACCGGCTCCAGTGAGAATCCAATACCGCTGTCAATCCAAGAGCCAGAGTCCAGGCGGCTGCAAATACAGATCAAGCCTCGCTCGCCACCCATCCCCCGCCGCACCACCCAGCCCCCAACAGGTCCCGGACCAGTGGGGGTTGGGGACCTCTGCTGTAGGGGGCCCAGTTTGTCTCCCTGTACAATGCGTGGAATGTAGAGTGGAGACCTCAAAGGGGCCCCATCCAGAAATGTGAAGAAGTCGGACGTTTATCGTTTCCACATCCGGACAATCCAGGAAAACATCCATTTTATTCCTCATTTACAGATGGAAAGTCATAAAGTAGAAGAACGTTGTGCTGACACCCATTGACTTCCCTTCCCCCCCTCCTTCCCTCCCAAGCCCCCCATCCACGTCTCCCCGAGGTGACATCGGCTTCTGCAGGAGGAGAATGGAGGTCTCTCTATACCAACCACATAGAAAATACAAAGACAATGACATACAAGACACAATCAGTATATAGATGTGACTTCAGTACATATACACCTGGTAGTGATGTCACAGGTCACACCGCCCATCACGTGTGCTCCGGCTGCTGAATA
This sequence comes from Staurois parvus, assembly GCF_062004578.1. Classification (NCBI taxonomy): domain Eukaryota; kingdom Metazoa; phylum Chordata; class Amphibia; order Anura; family Ranidae; genus Staurois; species Staurois parvus. The sequence continues at coordinate 32,633 of NW_028320363.1, read as the reverse complement.
AGAGCGGCGTGTGATGTCACGTGTGATGTGGGCGCATGTGCTGCGCATGTATGGACCGGCCACAATCTGGAAGACTGCCCAGAGAGCGCGATGATCTCAAGCTCCACCCCCCCGGGAACAACCCGCCCAGATCGCTCCCAAAGAGTCGCTGCCACCAGGGCTGGGACAAGGGGTGGGCAGGAGGGGCGACTGCTCTGGGCACAGAGGGGATTTGGGGGGGTTGTACTATAAGGGGTGCTTTGGAGGTGAGGGGGGGATTTGAACTAGGAGGGTGGATTTGTGTGCTATTGGCAGAACATGTGGAGAAGGAGGCGGGCTATTGGGGAGGAGTCTAAACGACACATCGGAGGGAAAACAGGAAAAAGGTGTCCGCCCCTCCTAAACCTCCTGTGTGCAGCGGAAACCCCCCCGCACGTGGTTTAAGAGGGGTGGGACGTTTTCCCCCATACATGGCGAGTAGACTCCTCCCCCCATAGCCCACTCCTTCTCCACATGTTCACTGGGACAAGCTCATCTAGAGCAGGGCGAAGGTGCCAAAGAGCCCCCCCCCCCCAAAAAAAATGTATGAGCATTGTGTCGGCAAAAATCCCCTCCCTCCCCCCCAAATATGTGAGCACTAATCTTCACACTTACCCCCTAAGCATAAATTCCCTTTGCAAGCTAAAATTCTCCCCAAATAAAATCCCCTCCTCCAGTACAAATCCCCCCTCCCAGCCCAAATCCTCTCCCTCCCCAAATCCCCTTCCTAGCACAAATCCTCTACCCCTCAAATCCCCCCTCTTAGCACAAATCCTCTACCCCTCAAATCCCCCCTCCTAGCACAAATCCTCTGCCCCTCAAATCCCCCCTCCTAGCACAAATCCTCTACCCCTCAAAGCTCCCCTCCTAGAACAAATCCTCTACCCCTCAAGTCCCCCCTCCTAGCACAAATCCTCTACCCCTCAAATCCCCCCTCCTAGCACAAATCCTCTACCCCTCAAATCCCCCCTCCTAGCACAAATCCTCTACCCCTCAAGTCCCCCCTCCTAGCACAAATCCTCTACCCCTCAAATCCCCCCTCCTAGCACAAATCCTCTACCCCTCAAATCCCCCCTCCTAGCAGAAATCCTCTACCCCTCAATTCCCCCCTCCTAGCACAAATCCTCTACCCCTTAAATCCACCCCCCAACAGAAATGCACTCTTCTAGTTCAAATCCCCCCGCCTCCAAAGCACTCCTTGTAGCATAACCCCCCCAATTCCTCTCTGTGCCCAGGGCAGCCGCCCCTCCTGCCCACCCCTTGTCCTAGCCTTGGTGGAAGTGACTCTTTGGGAGTGGTCTGGGTGGGTTGTTCCCTGGGGGTGGAGCTTGAGATCATCTCTCACTCTGGACAGCCTTCCAGGTTGTGGCCGGTCTGTACACACGCAGTACATGCACCCATGTCACATGTGACGTCACACGCTGCTATCTGTCGGCAGCCGGAGCACACGTGATGGTCGGTGTGACCTGTGACATCACTACCAGGTGTATATGTATTGAAGTCATATCTATATACTGATTGTGTCTTGTATGTCATTGTCTTTGTATTTTCTGTGTGGTTGGTATAGAGAGACCTCCATTCTCCTCCTGCAGAAGCCGATCTCACCACGGAGAGACGTGGATGGAGATCGTGGTAACAGGGAGGTGAATGGGCGTCGGCACAATCTTCTGATACTTTATGGATTTTCATCTGTAAATGATAAATAAAACGATGTTTTCACCATATTGTCCGGATGTGGAGACCTGCCGTACTTTGTGCGCACTCCCATGCGCTTGGCAGGCCATTGAAATGAATGGGCTGTGAAAAAGTGAGTGCGCAAAAACGGGCTCCGCCTGCAGAGCCCGCCCGCATCACAGATCGAGAAAGTCCAATCTTCTACCGCAGCAGACGGCTTGTCGTTTTCAAGGTACTGGGAGGGCGATGATGAGCGGCCTGGTAGTCCACTGACATGTCCTCCAGCTTTGCCTGTATGGAGGTTCAGGGAAGAAAGCTGGAGGATATGCTGCAGAAGCCCGGCATTGCACCGCAACGCTCTGCAGGCTACTGGGTTAGAAATAATAAATGCACATTTCTTTGCCTGCAAAGTTCTGCGCATTTCTTACTTCTTGCGGAAAGGTGGACTTATCTTTTAGTGGCCCTCTGATGGTGGCGGCCATGAGGCCTCTCTGGCCCTGGCTGAGGCCTCTCTGGCTCTGGCTGAGGCCTCTCTGGCTCTGGCTGCGGCCTCAGACTTTCACTGATGTAGTAAAAGTCCCTGAAGTTCTCCTGCTCCTTCGCCTCTATTGGCCTCGCGGGGTTGATGCCGCTCAAAAATTCTTCTATTTCCATTCTTCCAAAAGTCCGCTCGTCAGGAGCCTGAGAAGAGAAAAAGACATTCATTAATGTTTCTGATACAGAAAAGCTTGGTGAACCCATCCCCCCCCCCCCCCCCATGTGCAGCCAATTACCCCAAGAAGGCTCCTGTGCACTGAGCTGAGATCTCAAACATGTTCTCAGCTTTCTCAGCTACTCTCTATGAACTACAAAGCAACGCCCCTCTATGCAGTGGAGATGAAGAGAGGTGCAGGTGTTTGTAGTTCTAATCAGGAGAGCAGGCTAGGGTGACAACACTTCTTCCCCATAGCTACAGCGAGTGAGTGTTGCCACCCTAGGACAGGAAGTGTGTTACTGGCAGGATCAGCAAATCACAAAGCTGAGAATTCTGTACATAAAATACATCTTCTATGTATTTGAGGTAATGAAGACCCCGGGGCTGAAAATCCCCCCTCCCCCCCCAATGTGCGCGGATTATTGGTATACTTACCGGTTTTCGTTCAAACAGCGAAGGAACATTTCCTTTCTCCACCTCGTCCCAGTCGATGGTCCTGAAGTACTTGTGCTGTCTGATGTCACACACCATGTATGACCGATCTTCCGGTTGTCTCTGTAAGAACTGTAATAGAGAAAGAAATATGATGAGAAACCACAAAAGAGCCAAATGTGAACAATACAACCCCCCCTCCCCCCTCCATTTTAATATTTGATTCTGACAGTGACATATTTCAGCTTCCTGTGAGACCCGTACTATGTCCTGATTGGATCGGGTCGTAGCATGCTACCTTATTGCGTCATATCAGCTCAGGAGCTTTTAAAGGAAAACTCCATTTTGTTTCGCTAAAAATACACCACAAAATGATCTGCGATTTATTGTTATGAAGAATATATAAAAAAAGATCTTTCTAATAAAGGATAAGTTCACCTTCTGAAAAAAAATAATAAATGTGCATCTATTTGCAGGCGATAAAATGTGCATTTATTATTATTATTTTTATTTTTTTTTTCTAAGGAGCCTGCAGAGCATTGCACCCATGATCAGCAGATGGCAGGCGCAATCTCAGGCTCCTGCAGGCTCCCAGCATAGCTGTCTGCCCGTACCGCGTACAAAGAGGCAACTACCTGAGAGCCGGAAGATCAATGGACTCTGAGAGCCACTAGGAGAGAACTGCAAGCCGTCAGCTGCAAAGGCAGGCGGTACTTGTAGTCTATTCATTCACAGGGAACTGAATGAATGACGCGGCTGTGTGGGTGGAGCCCCGCATGGCCGCGCTGTTTTCAGATTGTGATGGCGGGTGCGGAGGGAAGAACTGCTGTCACGGGTCATCGGGGTGAGAGGTTGCAGATGCTGGAACATGTTACATGTTCCACCCTGAAAATCGTTGGAACATGTAACATGTTTTAAAGGTGAACTTATCCTTTAAATATGAAACTGCCATGAATCTTTTCTTACTTCCTCCGATCTGCCGGCCCTGATTGCTGACCCCAGGCCTGCGCTTCCCTGGTTTAACATCTGGGGCGATCAAAAGGTTAACTGTGTGCTGTGTGTTTTACTAAGGAGACATGCTGTGCAGAGAAATACAAAGCAGCATGTCCATGCTGACAGGAGAGAGACCTGTGTTGAGAATCGCCGGCCAGGACCCGGTGATTGACATGCTCAGCAGCCAACAGTGGCACGGGTAGGGCAGCACGCATGTGCACCCCCTACCCGGAAATGCAAATCATGTATATATACATGTCCTAGCTGACAGGAGAGAGACCTGTAGTGTTTACACACAGATCTCTCCCCTGTCAGCTCTGCCGACGATCACTGAGTCCCGGCTGAGAATCGCTGGCCGGGACCCGGTGATTGACATGCTCGGCAGCCAATAGTGGCACGGGTAGGGCAGCACGCATGTGCACCCCCTACCCGGAAATGCAAATCATGTATATATACATGTCCTAGCTGACAGGAGAGAGACCTGTAGTGTTTACACACAGATCTCTCCCCTGTCAGCTCTGCTGAGAATCGCTGGCCGGGACCCGGTGATTGACATGCTCGGCAGCCAATAGTGGCACGGGTAGGGAGGTGCGTGTGCACACCCCCTACCCAGAAATGAAAATCATGTATGTATGTATGTATGTATGTGTGCGTGTATATATATATATATTGTGACTTTGCGCATCCCTGCCGCCCTGTAGCAGTACTTCTGCTATAGGGTGGGGGGCGTGGCTTAATGTGGCAGGTCACATCATCGGGCTCTGCGGGCCGGGGGTTGAGCACCCCTGCACTAAGCAGTCCACAAAGTACTGCTAGGACCCGTATGAATGTGCAATCATGTTTCCTTCCACCTTCCACAAGGTGTATAAAGCCCGGCCAGGTAAAGTCCTGCGTATACGTACCCTATATATGAGGTCCTGGAGGCTGTTCTTTCTGTTCATTAAATAACGAGGGATTCTGGTGCGGAAGATTTCTGCGTAGTTTGTCTGGTCCTTCATGAATTCTGCATACGGATGTTCGCCGGTGGCCATCTCATATACTATGAGTCCCAGGGAGAAGTAGTCGGCTATGTTGTAGTACGCAACACCTAAATGGACCTATAAAAACAAGAGATAAAAAGGATGAGTACATCTTTAGGCCAAGCCGAGGACAGAGATGACTCCATGCTGATATATGATGTATGAAGTCTCCCAGGAGTCCTAAAAGTGGCATAAAACTAAGGCGGAGCTTGAGAAGATTGAAGGAGGGGCTTAAAGTTTCTGTATAGTCAAAGCCTTTCTTTTTGTTTAAGATTTGGATACAAGAACTATTCAGTACTGTCCCTGATACTATTCTTTATATTTGCACTAACGTCCAGATTTTCAGGATAAGCTTTTGGGGTTCCCCTTCTTCAGGCCCATAAAGTACTGCTTGGACCGTGAAGAAGGGGGCCCATCTGGAAAGCATCATGGACAGTACTGAATTGTTCTTGTGGCACATGTCCCAATACGGCTACAATCGCCTCCAGCAGGATAGAGTACAGGAGGGTTAATACCCCTGACAGTCTCTGTACCATTGGGGAAATTTCCCTTCACTTACTGTAGCAGAGATGCAAGAGGAAGTCAAAGGAAATCTCCCACAGTGAGGGGCGTTCTACTCTGAGGCTCCATGTACACTGCAGCTGATAAACTGACATTCAGGAGCTTTTCTGCGTTTTTTTCCGCAGCCCCTGAACTCTCCCTAATGTTCTCACGTACACATCGTCCTTTACAGGCAGTTGAGTTTACAGTCATTTTTTTTGAACGCACCAAACTTGCGTTCAGGATTAGATTTTATCAGCGATTCAAACGCCAAACGATTGTAAACGCAGCTAACCGCGTTTATGCACGTTAGCGTTTAGAAGCGTTTTTTGACTGGTCCATATCCAGGGCACAATTCACTAAGCGGTATCCTGCCGCATCCGAGTATGTAGCACAGCAATGGGCAAACTACGGCCCGGCGGACCTTTTAATCCGGCCCGCGGAGCGTGGCAAACATTGGCTGTCAGGATGTAGGCGGGGCAGCGTGACGAACTCCTCTCCTCTCACAGTCCGCCCTGAAGACCGGAACGGCGCAGGAACACGGCGAGAGGAATGCGCGGAGCAAAGGTAAGTGAATTGACACAATATGGGGAATGAATTACTATATGGGGGATGAATTACTATAGGGGGGATGAATTACTATATGGGGGATGAATTACTATATGGGGGATGAATTACTATGGGGGATGAATTACTATATGGGGGATGAATTACTATGGGGGATGAATTACTATGGTGGATGAATTACTATAATGGGGGATGAATTACTATAATGGGGGATGAATTACTATGGGGGATGAATTACTATGGGGGATGAATTACTATATGGGGGATGAATTACTATATGGGGGATGAATTACTATATGGGGGATGAATTACTATATGGGGGATGAATTACTATATGGGGGATGAATTACTATGCTTACTATGGGGGAATATTACTATACTTACTATGGATGACACATACACATCATTCATCTACTCTTGGTCCGGCCCCCGGGTCCAATAAATGAACCCATTGCGGCCCTCAAGTCAAAAGGTTTGCCCACCCCTGATGTAGTAGATACCGCTTAGCATTTTTAAAAAAGAACCCATTTGAATCCACTAGAAAAGGCGACTAAAATACGGTATGAATTTATCAAGTCATGGAGAATGTTAGTAGTGAAAAGCATGCGTCATGTTTCAGCTGTCAGCGCGGTTCCCACTGACAGCCGAATGTAAAAGAAAGAATTGCCGGCAATTAAAACATCATTTTAAGAAACGTCTGTCAGTGGGAACCGCGCTGACAGCTGAAACGTGACGCATGCTTTTCACTACTAAAATACTTGACTTGATAAAAGAACTCCTGCGGTATTTTAGTCGCCTTTTTTAGTGAATTTACTATTTTTCAGTGCATTCTGGGCATTTGGGAGGGTCTGCTGAGGTTATCATTTAAAAACGCTTCCAAACACAAACGTGCATAAACGCGGCTAAACTGACATTTTGTAACCTCCGTTTTCCTGCAGTTTCCATCGTTCAGAAGAGTTCTCCAAACGCCCCGTGTACATGAACCCTCAAAGTCTTGTCCCCCAACAGGTGTCGCCATTGGAAGGCTTTCCCTCTATTCCTGTTCTGGGGACGGCTCTAACATTTTACATTCCCCTTCATTTTCTTGCTACCAATCAGGAAATGAGAAAATCACAAATCTTACCTCTGGAGCCATGTATAATGGTGTACCCGTAAGTCCTCTGCACTTGTTGGCCTTGGAGACTCCCATCTCCGACAAGCCAAAATCAGCAATTCTGACTCGCCCAGTGCTGTCCAGTAGAATATTGTCAGGTTTGAGATCTCTGCAAAGAAAAGGATTGAACAGTTAGCTCTGCATTATATTAACAAGAGAAAAGATACAAAATCTATAAGGTGTGGCAATTTAATTCCCGGCATGCCCGCAGCGTAGCACCGTGGTGGGCAGTCACACAGACATTCGCACTACAGCGAGTTCTGATGCGTTCTGACTTGCACTCGCCTGGGTCGCAGACCGGTGGACTCAGTATTTGTGGAGTAGTAGAAGAAATAACACAAGCATGCACGAGTACCCCCAGAGCAAGCAGCTTTCTCCGGGGGCACTCTACAAGGGGGAGGGGCCAGAAGCACCCTAGAAGAGGGGATCGGGGCTGCTCTATGCAAAACCATTACACAAAGCAGGTAAGAATGAAGTATTTATTATTTTAAAGACGGAGAAGTCTTTAGAACCACATTAAATTGTCACACCGACATCTATAAAGAAGAATAAACATTTAAGGGTGGATGTCGGCTACTTTTATACCTGCCTACAGTAAGATCTCCATTCCTGGGTTCCCAGCTCCGCCCACCTGCTATATTCTTTATTAGGAGCTCTCCCTCCTCTTGCCGGATTTTGTATGAATCCTACATCAAGTAGAATACGGCATGAGCATAGAGACTGCTGCAGCAGAGGGAATGAGACTTTACGGGAGACAAAACAACTGGGAACTCTGGTGGAAGATCTTCCTGATTCATCCTAAAATATCAGAAGAAGCGATTACTTACCGATGGATCACCAGACAATCATGCAGGTACTGCAGGCCACAAAGAATCTCAGCAGTGACAAGTCTGAAGGAGAAAGAAAAGAAAGAGTTAGCGATCTTAATCATTATACACCAATAAAAGCTAAAAATGAAGAGACGTCCCCCATAGTACATGGGGGGATGGACAAGGCTCAGTGGGAGGGGCCTGGCTATGTCACTGCCTGGTGTCAGTGATCGGCCACCCCCGACTCCATCACGGTCCTCTCTGACTTACCTTACTATGTCCTTATCAAGTGGAGCTGATTTCCGTATCAGTTTACAAAGATCTCCGCCTCGCAGGCTTTCCATGACAAAGAAGAGATGAGCCTGTGTGAAAAGAAGAGATAAAGGTTCCATTAGAGACAAGTAGGATTTCACTTTGTGGAGGAATATATGAAGGCGCACGATATGAAGGCACACACATGGGCAGACAACACAATGTGGGATGTTCCTTCAAGAGAATGGGAAAACCAAACAGAGAAAAGACGGAGCCGCCATGACTGGACAATACTAGTTTTGTCTGGCTGTTAGGGTGATCCAGTCACTTCAATACTTTGGTCACCAGACTGGAAGTCCCATGTAGATCCAAAGACCTGACTAGCTGTAGGCTCGTTCTGGCTCAGTGACTCAAAGTAGCCAGGCAGAGGCAGCCAGGCAACTAGCAACTTCAAAAGTAGGTCAGCAATAGCAGCCTCTCGGCAAATGGCTTCTTTAAAGAAAACCTCTACTCTGTAAAGTTTACCTAACAACCTCCATCTTTGTAGGAGGCACTCTAGAGTTCTGCTCTTACCTATACAGCTTCCTCGACTACAGCCAGATCCCTCAGAGAACCTGGTGTGGGACACAAGTGAAGCTCCCTTCCACCTCCTCCAATTCAGCACCCATTGACTGAATAACTGACGGACTTGAAGATCGTCATTGGGGGAAGGGGGGGATTCTTAACCTTGTCTACCTTTTGATTCCCAAAAAAAGTTGTAATTTGAATAACTGTTTTAGGGGGTCTGGTCAGTAGTGGAGGGCAGTAGAGGAAAGAGACGAAGAAATTAGAAGATGGAAAGACTTACCTTTGTCTGGAATGCACCAAACAGATGAATAATATACGGATTGTTCTTGTAGTTCATCATTATTTTACGCTCTTTATCGGCCAGCTTGGGATTACGAGCAAGGAGCTTTCGCTTTTTAATTATCTTCACTGCCAGCTTCTGTCGAATGGCGGGATGTGAGGCCAACATCACTTTTCCAAAGGCCCCCCGTCCAAGTATTTTATGGAAAGTAAATTTTTCCAATGATAGTTCGCATGGCTGGTGCACCAAGGCACGTCTGACTGGGACTAATGGAGATGCCGCCTCATGGCCTCTGCTTCTGGACACTGGAGATGCCAAAGATTTATTCATCACAACTTCTGCCACAGGTAATGAAGGCGTGACCTGGATATGCTGATCCTTGAAGGAGGCGCCCACTTGGATCGACTGATCCTTGGTGCATGGATGCACCTGTGTTTGCCTGCTCCTGGTGATCAGGGGCTCCAGGTTTTCCTGCACCTTGGTTGGTGCAGTCATGTTCACCTGGACTCTCTTGTTTTTGGTGAATATGGACATTTCTGTCCCCTGCTCCTTGGTGGATATTGACATTTCTGTCCCCTGCTCCTTGGTCGATATGGACATTTCTGTCCCCTGTTCCGTGGTTGATATGGACATTTCTGTCCCCTGTTCCGTGGTCGGTATTGACATTTCTGTCTCCTGCTCCTTGGTCGATATGGACATTTCTGTCCCCTGTTCCGTGGTCGATATGGACATTTCTGTCCCCTGTTCCGTGGTCGATATGGACATTTCTGTCCCCTGTTCCGTGGTCGATATGGACATTTCTGTCCCCTGTTCTGTGGTCGATATGGACATTTCTGTCCCCTGTTCCGTGGTCGATATGGACATTTCTGTCCCCTGTTCCGTGGTGAATATGGACATTTCTGTCCCCTGTTCCGTGGTCGATATGGACATTTCTGTCCCCTGTTCCGTGGTCGATATGGACATTTCTGTCCCCTGTTCCGTGGTCGATATGGACATTTCTGTCCCCTGTTCCGTGGTCGATATGGACATTTCTGTCCCCTGCTCCTTGGTGCATATTGGCATAGGTGTCCCCTGCACATTGATGGACATTGGCATAGGGGTCCCCTGCACCTTGATGTACATTGGCATATGTGTACTCTGCTCCTTGGTAGAGGGAACTACCATCACTTCGAATTCCCGGCCTTTGGTTGATGGAATCACTATCACTTGTACTTCCTGGCTCTCGGTAGATGGAAGTATTATCAGTTGTGCATCCTCATCCTTGGTCGATGGAATCACTATCACTCGTCCTCTCTTAGAGGTGGACAGAGTTGCTTGTCCTCGTGCTTCCTTGTCCTCCGTGGTTTTAGCGGGAGATGTTTTTCCCGTCTCAATGGTGATTGGAGCCACTCGGATTTCACCATTCTCACAGATGGATGGAACCAGTTGAGTTGGTTGCACTTCGTTGGAAGTTGAGACATTATATTCATCTGGGGAGAGAAAAATAAAAAGGATTATTTCTATTCCTGCTGTTTACACTTCATTTAGTGATGTTTCCCAGAATCTGTGGACATTTAAATGCATTTCCTTTCCGTATGTAAGTGAATGTCATCTGTGTTCTGGAGATGATCTTGTGTTGCATGTTTCTCTTTATGGGAATTCTATATAAAAATGGAGAATCTGGGAGTTCTCTGCCCTGGGAGTCCATTCTCAGGGCCAGAAGAAGTGTAAGCTGAAGTCCCTGTGGAATCTCTAACAGCTACTCACCCCTTGATACCCAGACTCCAAGCGTCTGCCCACCAAAAGGTAGAAGTCCTAATGGCATGCTGAGATCTTGGTGATAAAGACCACCCATGTGCTACATTACGTATGCAGGCTGTGCTTCCTGCTTAGTGGTGTTTGTGATTTAAGTGGAGTACACATGAAGGGAACATTCATCCTGTCCGTATGGACTGCGGTTTGTTCCACAAAAGCCGACTTCTGATGAAGGATCATGCTGTAAAAGCAGCCAATGGCTGCAGCACTGAAAAACATTCCCCCCAGCGGTCCAAAGCACAGATCAGGTGCTGACGTTCAAACAAGCTGATCCAGGCTAACAGAAACAGATGGGAAATCAAGATGGAAATGCTGCACACCGCAAACCAGCCACTATATAGAGAGGTAAAAATGCGGCTTCCTCCTGGCTATGCTCCTCTGACATGTTTCAGCCCCCCTACAGGGCGTAATCATAGACATTAAGCCGTACCTTTTCCTCTCTATATAGTGGCTGGATTCTGCTTGTCCTCATTAAACTGGTTCTAAAGGCAGAAGGTCTGTGCCGCCGTATAGAAGAAATACTGCTACAGGGCGGCACGGGTGTGCAAAATCACGTTTGTGTGTATGTGTGACTTTTGCAGTGCCGGGTAGGGGGCGTTCGTGCGCCCTACCTGCGCCGCCATTCACGACCTCGCTGTCAACCACTGGGTCCCTGCCGGTGATTATTCACTGGCACCTGGTGATCGCCGACTATCTCCAATGGGGAAGAGACCTGTATGTAAACAATACAGATCTCTCCCCTGTCAGCTCCTGCACACTGCTTTGTATGGCTCTGCATAGCAGCGTGCTTACAGTGAAACAGCACACAATTAACCCTTTGATCACCCCAGATGTTAACCCCTTCCTGCACAGTGTCATTAGTACAGTGTCAGTGCTTTATATTGGCACTGATCACTTTATTGGTGTCACTGGGGATGTCAGTGACACCAAGTCAGTTCCCCCCCCCCCCCCCCAGTGTCAGAATTCCTGTCACAGTCCTGCTATAAGTCGCTGATAACTGCCATTACTAGTGAAAAAAAAAATTGGGATTTATATTTTAGCAAAGACAGTGTTGAGCACTTTCAGAAAGTGCACCAAACCTGCAGGAAATATTAGAGGTGCGCTTCTCTGGTTTGCAGGCGAGGGCCACATCAGAAGGCTCTGGGGGCCACAGGTTGAGCACCCCTGCTCTAGAGGTTGATATATAGTCAGTGCGCATATCATTGAACAGTATGGAGTAAGGGGGGGTGCAGGAGCAGGGGGATGAGTCCTGTGGGCTGCCATGTTCTGGGCTCTATGAGGCTGCAGAAGAATATTCCTTTCATTTTATCATAGAGAGCCCAGAACATGGCAGCCCACAGGACTCATCCCCCTGCTTCTGCACACCCCCTTACTCCATACTGTTCAATGATATGCGCACTGACTATATGTCAACCTCTAGAGCAGGGGTGCTCAACCTGTGGCCCCCAGAGCCTTCTGATGTGGCCCTCGCCTGCAAACCAGAGAAGCGCACCTCTAATATATCCTGCAGGTTTGCTGCACTTTCTGTAGTTTACAATTGGGCTGCCTGTAAGGGCTGTGCATCTCCTTTAGACCTGATATGTCACCCCAAACCTGATACCCGCCACCCCGACCTGATACCCATCACCCTGACCTGATAATTGTCACCCCAACCTGATACCCATCACCCCGACCTGATACCCATCACCCCGACCTGATACCCGTCATCCCAACTTGATAAATGTCACCCCGACCTGATACCCATCACCCCGACCTGATACCCATCACCCCAACTTGATATCCATCACCCCAACTTGATATCCATCACCCCAACCTGATACCCGTCATCCCAACTTGATAAATGTCACCCCGACCTGATACCCATCACCCCAACTTGATATCCATCACCCCAACCTGATACCTGTCATCCCAACTTGATAAATGTCACCCCGACCTGATACCCATCACCCCAACCTGATACCCATCACCCCCGACCTGATACCTGTCACCCCCGACCTGATACCTGTCACCCCCGACCTGATAAATATCACCCCTGACCTGATACCTGTCACCCCCGACCTGATACCTGTCACCCCCGACCTGATACCTGTCACCCCTGACCCGATACCTGTCACCCCCGACCTGATTCCTATCACCCCGACCTGATACCTGTCCCCCCGACCTGATAAATGTCACCCCTGACCTGATACCTGTCCCCCCGACCTGATTCCTATCACCCCTGACCTGATACCTGTCACCCCCGACCTGATACCTGTCACCCCTGACCTGATAAATGTCACCCCTGACCTGATACCTGTCACCCCCGACCTGATACCTGTCACCCCTGACCTGATACCTGTCCCCCCCGACCTGATTCCTGTCACCCCCGACCTGATTCCTGTCACCCCTAACCTGATACCTGTCACCCCTGACCTGATACCTGTCACCCCTAACCTGATACCTGTCACCCCCGACCTGATACCTGTCACCCCTGACCTGATAAATGTCACCCCTGACCTGATACCTGTCCCCCCAAACTGATTTCTGTCACCCCCGACCTGATACCTGTCACCCCTGACCTGATACCTGTCACCCCTGACCTGATAATTGTCACCCCTGACCTGATACCTGTCCCCCCAAACTGATACCTGTCACCCCTGACCTGATAATTGTCACCTTCAAATCTGATTGGCTGCCCACTGGTCACCTGAAGAGGCACAAATGCTGCTGCCAATCGTAAGCCAGTTTAGTTTATTTTTACCCGCTAACAGGGAGGGTCCCGATGGAGAGATTTCCCTTCATCTGTTCTGTAAACACAGGAAGACTTGGGAAAAATCTCTCCAGGGTGAGCTCAGTCCCCTCCTAGACTGTTGTCACCGGAAGCCGTGTCCCCAGCATCAGATTTCCCCTCTCTTCCTGTCCTGGGGGATCTTCCATCACTTCCCATCCTGGTGACATTGGTGATCAGGACACATGGGGAGGGGGAGTCTCCCTAATGGGGAGCTGACAGGGGTCCTAACACCTCCCTACTCCATGCAGTGACCCCTCTAGGTGTATATAGCAGTGACCCCGGTGTATATAGTATATATGTGGGCGACATACATAATATCGCCCTGCAGTGCTAGTATTAGAGTACTTACAGTCAATGTCTTTCCTGGTCGTTGGTTGACAACAGGGCCAAATTCTGCGTGTAGCTGCCCTGATGCCCTTCCTAGTTGCCCTAAGCACGCCCCTCTTAGGGGCAGTAACCTGGGGTTGTATAGCTGGCTGGTGGCCCCCTGCTGAGGGCCCCGCTCGCTCCTGTGTTGATCTCTCTTGGTTGGTGTTCAGAGGTTCAACGTTTTTGCAGTGTTTAAAAAGTCGCCTAATTGCCCCAGGAGGGCCCCTCTGGGGGGCAGTAACCTGGGGCTGTACGGCTGGCTGGTGGTGGGCCATTGGTAGTCCTGCTCTCTCCTGTGTTGCTCGGTTTCGGACGATCCTCTCAGAACGATCTCGATGGTGTTGGATCCAACGCATCCTATATAATGCTGAAGACAGAGAGAAATCGCTTCCTACTCCTTCGATAGTCAAACACGGACTGAGCTGCAGGTGCTCTCTCTGCCTGAAGCCCCGCCCCCTCACTGGTAGACTAAGCTCCACCCCCTCACTGATAGACTAAGCTCCACCCCCTCACCGTGACAAAGAGGCTAAGCTCCACCCCCTCACCATGACAAAGAGGCTAAGCTCCACCCCCTCACTGCCACAGAGCTGCTAAGCTCCGCCCCTCAATGTGACTGGTAAACAATGTGACTGGTAAACAATGTGCTATTTTTAGCTCTAACTGCCAAAATTCAAATCTGCAGCACAGGACACACAACTGCCAGTTTCCAACCCCTTAATGACTGAGAGCAAAACAAAGGTAATTGGTGAACACGATGTTAGGTGTGTTAGTAAATCTCATCGCAGCTACTTGTGTATCCGGCGCCATTATACCGCCATTTTCTCAGCACTGATTGGATTTTCTGTTGGTGGTAAATGGTAATAGATGTCTCCTGATTTTTTTTTTTATTATCGAACCAAAACTGGCCCAAATCTATAAAAAAAAAACTTTTTTTTTTAAAAATTTGGTGTATATTTCCTCCTATTACAATAATTTACCCCCAAAGAACAACCCAAAATAAATTGTTCTCCTGACAATCGCAGCCAGAACTCAGATGTGTGTATTAGTTGTTTGTCCTCGGAGTGCGGCCCAGAAACAACGGAGCGCGGCCCAGAAACAACGGAGCGCGGCCCAGAAACAACGGAGCGCGGCCCAGAAACAACGGAGCGCGGCCCAGAAACAACGGAGCGCTTTTTGTATGTTTATTATCCTAAAACATACACAGCTGACACTGATACTCATTTCACCCCTTCAGTGCCGCCACTGTCACCCCCTTCCCCCCCAGGCCAACTTCCAGCTTTCAGTCTTCTGGCACTTTGAATGACAATTGCGCGGTCATGCAACACTGTATACATAAACATTTTGTTATCATTTCTTTCACACAACTAGAGCTCTGTTTTGGTGGCATTTAATCACCACTGGATGTTTTATTTTTTTGCTAAATAAACAAAAAATCATGAAACTTTTGAAAAAAATCACTTTTTTCTCTATTTCTGTTATAAGTTTGAAAATAAATAACCGTTCTTCATAAATTTAGGTCCAAATGTATTCTGCTATATTTCTTTGGTGGAAGTGCGCCAAATTAGTGTTTATTATTTAGTCTGTAGGAAAGTTATAGAGTCCACAAACCATGGGATATATACAGGGGGGAGGAGATATATATATATACAGGGGGGAGGATATATATATATATACAGGAGGGAGGATATATATATATACACAGGGGGGAGGAGATATATATATATACAGGGGGGAGGAGATATATATATATACAGGGGGGAGGAGATATATATATATATACAGGAGGGAGGATATATATATATACACAGGGGGGAGGAGATATATATATATACAGGGGGGAGGAGATATATATATATACAGGGGGGAGGAGATATATATATATACAGGGGGGAGGAGATATATATATATACAGGAGGGAGGATATATATATACAGGGGGGAGGATATATATATACAGGGGGGAGGATATATATATACAGGGGGGAGGAGATATATATATATATATATATATATATACACAGGGGGGAGGAGATATATATATATATATATATATATACAGGGGGGAGGAGATATATATATATATATATACACAGGGGGGAGGAGATATATATATATATATATATATATATATACACAGGGGGGAGGATATATATATATATATATATATATACAGGGGGGAGGAGATTATATATATATATATATATATATATATATATATACAGGGGGGAGGATATATATATATATACACAGGGGGGAGGAGATTATATATATATATATATATATATATATACAGGGGGGAGGAGATATATATATATATATATATATATACACAGGGGGGAGGAGATAGATATATATATACACAGGGGGGAGGAGATATATATATATATATATATATCTACACACACAGGGGGGAGGAGATATATATATATATACACAGGGGGGAGGAGATATATATATATATATATATATATACAGGGGGGAGGAGATATATATATATATACACACAGGGGGGAGGAGATATATATATACACAGGGGGGGAGGAGATTGTATATATATATATATATATATATATATACGGGGGGGAGGAGATATATATATATATACAGGGGGGAGGAGATAGATATATATATACAGGGGGGAGGAGATAGATATATATATACAGGGGGGAGGAGATAGATATATATATATACAGGGGGGAGGAGATAGATATATATATATATATATACAGGGGGGAGGAGATATATATACAGTCAGGTCCATAAATATTGGGACATCGACACAATTCTACCATTTTTGGCTCTATACACCACAATGGATGTGAAATGAAAGGAACAAGATGTGCTTTAACTGCAGACTGTCAGCTTTAATTTGAGGGTATTTACATCCAAATCAGGTGAACGGTGTAGGAATGACAACAGTTTGTATATGTGCCTCCCACTTGTTAAGGGACCAAAAGTAATGGGACAGAATAATAATCATAAATCAAACTTTCACTTTTTAATACTTGGTTACAAATCCTTTGCAGTCAATGACAGCCTGAAGTGTGGAACGCATAGACATCACTAGACGCTGGGTGTCATCCCTGGTGATGCTCTGCCAGGCCTTTACTGCAACTGTCTTCAGTTCCTGCTTGTTCTTGGGGCATTTTCCCTTCAGTTTTGTCTTCAGCAAGTGAAATGCTCCATCGGATTCAGGTCAGGTGATTGGCCATTGCAGAACATTCCACTTCTTTGGTGTCTTTTGCAGTCTGCTTTGGGTCATTGTCCATCTGCACTGTGAAGCGTCCAATGAGTTGTGAAGCATTTGGCTGAATATGAGCCGATAATATTCCCGAAACACTTCACAATTCATCCGGCTGCTTCTGTCAGCCGTCACATCATCAATAAATACAAGAGAAGCAGTTCCATTGGCAGCCATACATGCCCACGCCATGACACTACCACCACCATGATCACTGATGAGGTGGTATGCTGAGGACCATGAGCAGTTCCTTCTCCATACTCTTCTCTTCCCATCACTCTGGTACAAGTTGATGTCGGTCTCCTCTGTCCATAGGATGTTGTTCCAGAACTGTGAAGGCTTTTTTACATGTCGTTTGGCAAACTCTAATCTGGCCTTCCTGTGTTTGAGGCTCACCAATGGTTTCCATCTTGTGGTGAACCCTCTGTTTTCACTCTGGTGAAGTCTTCTCTTGATTGGTGACTTTGACACACATACACCTACCTCCTGGAGAGTGTTCTTGATCCGGCCAACTGTTGTGAAGGGTGTTTTCTTCTCCGGGAAAGAATTCTTCGCTCATCCACCACAGTTGTTTTCCGTGGTCTTCCGGGTCTTTTGGTGTTGCTGGGCTCACCGGTGCGTTCCTTCTTTTTAAGAATGTTCCAAACAGTTGTTTTGGCCACGCCTAATGTTTTTGCTATCTCTCTGATGGGTTTGTTTTGTTTTTTCAGCCTAATAATGGCTTCACTGATAGTGACAGCTCTTTGGATCTCATCTTGAGAGTTGACAGCAACAGATTCCAAATGCAAATAGCACACTTGAAATGAACTCTGGACCTTTTATCTGCTGATTGTAATTGGGATCATGAAGGAATGACACACACCTGGCCATGGAACAGCTGAGAAGCCAATTGTCCCATTACTTTTGGTCCCTTAACAAGTGGGAGGCACATATACAAACTGTTGTAAATCCTACACCGTTCACCTGATTTGTATGTAAATACCCTCAAATTAAAGCTGACAGTCTGCAGTTAAAGCACATCTTGTTCGTTTCATTTCAAATCCATTGTGGTGGTGTATAGAGCCAAAAATGTTAGAATTGTGTCGATGTCCCAATATATATGGACCTGACTGTATATATACAGGTGAAACTGGAAAAATGATAATCTGGTGCATTCATTCATTCATTGATTTCAGTGCAGCAACTTAAAAGGTGACACTAATATATGAGACTCATTCCATGCAAAGCAAGATAGTTCCAGCCGTGATTTGTCATCATTGTGATGATTATGGCTTACAGCTCATGAAAACCCCAAATCCACAATCTCAGAAAATGAGAATATTCCATGCAATCAATAAAACACGGATTGTACATAGAACAATATCAGACCTCTGAAAAGTAGAAGCTGCATATGTACTCAGTACTTGGTTGGGGCCCCTTTTGCAGCAATTACTGCCTCAATGCGGCGTGGCATGGAAGCTATCAGCCTGTGGCACTGCTGAGGTGTTATGGAAGACCAGGATGCTTCAATAGCGGCCTTCAGCTCTTCTGCATTGTTTGGTCTCATGTCTCTCATCTTTCTCTTGGCAATGCCCCATAGATTCTCTATGGGGTTCAGGTCAGGCAAGTTTGCTGGCCAATCAAGCACAGTAATCCCACGGTCATTGAACCAGGTTTTGGTGCTTTTGGCAGTGTGGGCGGAGCCAAGTCCTGCTGGAAAATGAAGTCAGCATCCCCACAAAGCTCGTCTGTGGAAGGAAGCATGAAGTGCTCCAAAATCTCCTGGTAGACGGCTGCGGTGACCCTGGGCTTGATGAAGCACAGTGGACCAACACCAGCAGATGACATGGCTCCCCAAATCACCACAGACTGTGGAAACTTCACACTGGACTTCAAGCATCTTGCAGTGTGTGCCTCTCCATTCTTCCTCCATACTCGGGGTCCTTGTGCCTCTCCATTTTTCCTCCATACTCGGGGTCCTTGTGCCTCTCCATTCTTCCTCCATACTCGGGGTCCTTGGGCCTCTCCATTCCTCCTCCATACTCGGGGTCCTTGGGCCTCTCCATTCCTCCTCCATACTCGGGGTCCTTGGGCCTCTCCATTCCTCCTCCATACTCGGGGTCCTTGGGCCTCTCCATTCTTCCTCCATACTCGGGGTCCTTGGGCCTCTCCATTCTTCCTCCATACTCGGGGTCCTTGGGCCTCTCCATTCTTCCTCCATACTCGGGGTCCTTGGGCCTCTCCATTCTTCCTCCATACTCGGGGGTCCTTGGGCCTCTCCATTCTTCCTCCATACTCGGGGTCCTTGGGCCTCTCCATTCTTCTTCCATACTCGGGGTCCTTGGGCCTCTCCATTCTTCCTCCATACTCGGGGTCCTTGGGCCTCTCCATTCTTCCTCCATACTCGGGGTCCTTGGGCCTCTCCATTCTTCTTCCATACTCGGGGTCCTTGGGCCTCTCCATTCTTCTTCCATACTCTGGGTCCATGGGCCTCTCCATTCTTCCTCCATACTCGGGGTCCTTGGGCCTCTCCATTCTTCCTCCATACTCGGGGTCCTTGGTTTCCAAATGAGATGCAAAAGTTGCTCTCATCAGAAAAGAGGACTTTGGACCACTGAGCACAGACCAGGTCTGTTTTTCTTTAGCCCAGGTAAGACGCTTCTGACGTTGTTTGTTGTTCAGGAGCGGCTTGACAAGAGGAATACGACATTTGAAGCCCATGTCCAGGATCCGTCTGTGTGTGGTGGCTCTTGATGCACTGACTCCAGCCTCAGTCCACTCCTTGTGAAAGTCCACAACACTTTTGAATGGCCTTTTCCTGACAATCCTCTCCAGGCTGCGGTCATCCCTGCTGCTTGTGCACCTTTTTCTTCCACACTTTTCCCTCCCACATAACTCTCTATTAATGTGCTTTGATACAGCACTTTGGGAACATCCAACTTCATCTGCAATTCCCTTTTGAGGCTTTCCCTCTGTGGCAGGCGCAGCACCCTTTGGTGCCTTGTGCGCTGTGGCATTAGAAAAATGATGCAATTGCTGTTTCTTTGTTTGATTGGACTGACTTTACTCTGTAATTCCTCCAATGCCGCTCTATGGATGCAGAAGGTTTAAAGAGCACACCGAATACTTTAGTTAACTTCTTTAATAACTTCAATCCTCTTCATATAACGGCTTACAATGGCTGGTTTTGTTTCATTTATCATACAGTAGCTTATTTCTTTCATATTACAGTGGTTTGATTCGATAGCTTATCTCGATAGATTCGATTGGATTATGATTACTCTACAGTGACTTGATTCGGTATATTCGTAAATTCGATAAGTTCGGTGGAACTAAAGTAAACACACACAACAGATTTTACACACAGATCTACCTGCATTACTAAACAACAGAGGAACACACAAGTGCATTAAATACCTATATGGCCTTCTCTGCTTCCATAAAGCTTCTCTGATTGGAACTGTCTGTTTCCTCCTCTGTCTGGTGAGCATGTGTCTCTAGAAAATCCTAGCAGCCTCCCCTCTGATGATGTGCCTGTAGCACGAAAGGCCTAAGGAGGAGCTGTGCAGAGCGTGACGTCATTCCACCGCCGGAGCCACGAGGAAGCCCGGCGGTCATCATTACTGGGGTCAGTACTGCTGCATATCTTTATTTTCACCAGATGTTTAGTATGCACACTGACCTGTTTATATGAATAAAGATTACTTTTCTGGAAATACTACACTATCTCTGGCATCTGTTTTCTGGGGCTCCTTCTTGGAGCCATCATCCCCACAGAGAAAGCACTTTGCCATCCTGGGAGGAGGTTTTTTGTATGGAACACCTGGCTGACCTTAAGGGGACCCCTGGACCAGATTAAAAAGTCTGTGATGACCCACCGTGAGGGAGATGCCTGCTGCCTAACCTCTGATGTACCCACTGCCTGTGATGCATGATCACACATGCGCATATTCCATGCGTTTCTGGTGAGTGCGCATTTCTGTTATCTGACAGAGTGGATGTCGTGGGAATTCGTATTTCTCCAGTGAATCACTGTGGATGCTCGATTATTACTTTATTGACTTTTTCACCTTGTTAAGCGCTGCACTATGTTGTTTTAAGATTATAGGGAGTTTTACACAGGCATAGATGTGAAACTGGCTGGGATTGGTTCAGGCTCTGTACAGTGTGAGGCTGTCTGTGATTGGCTCAGCTCTATACTAACTCTTAAAGGCATATTTTCCTTTTCTGCTTCTGCTAACACAATGAATATATAAATGTCATATAACAATCAAAGACATAAATTACAGCAATGATTCTGCTTTTGGCTTTAACATATACACATATACACTGTACTGAGGTTATTGGCAGGTTTGGTATACACACATATGTGACCCATATTAACAACCTAGGACTGGTCTTAGCTGGCCAGCTACACCCTCCTTATGGAGGGTGTCAGTGATGGTGTCAGGTCAGCAGTTGTTTCATGTACAGGAATGCAGACAACACAAGATGCTGGTGTGAGGAATCATGTTGTACAACAGAACTACATCCAGGTCAGCATAGAACAGGAAGCAGGAAGTAGAAGGCCATGCAATATTCCCGGATACAAGTCGGGTCACAGGATTTGTACAATGACTCTATAACGTCTCCCTTTTTTACATTCCATTCAAACCTTATAAACAATGAAACTAAACCAGATCCTGAACAGTCTTGAACATGGCATGCTGTGTGACTGGTAGATACAGATTGAGTCTATCTGGTGGTCTGGAAACTCGACCACTACGCAAGGCCACAGGGATTTTCCTGGGGAAATCCGTTCAGCTCCAGAAGGTGTTGATAAGGAGCGACCCTCTTTCCTGGCTGGTGTGTTTGGCAAAGAAGAACTTGTCGGGATATGTGGCTGCATTATGTCATCCTCATTGTATCCCGATATGACAGCGGAGTTCTCTCTGCTTTGAGTATATGGTCCAGTAGGACTCGGGGCATTGAGCACCTCAGGAGGATCACGTGCAGGATGCTCATAGGCTTGTGAGGTGAATCGTTCTGCCTTTCGCAGGTCCACTCGATTGCGGCGGTAAAAACTGCCTTCTACATCCACAAGATATGATCGAGGAGCAACTCTCTGAACACAGGAATCCAGTCTCCAGCGACCGGTCCTGTCACCTGGAAGCGGCTTCATACCGATTGGCTCTCCAATGCTTAGTTCAGGTAAGTCTTTAGCAGACACATTGTATGACAGTTTGGCAATCTGTTTCCTCCGCTGCAGTTTTGCCGGGACACCTGTAACCACACAAGGATCAAGTAATTTGTTTGCCACAGGCAATGAAGTCTTCAGTCTCCTAGACATCAAGCGCTGTGCAGGACTACTGTCCATGCCTTCAGATGGGGTGTTCCTCCAATGTAGAATGGCCTTCCACGGATCAGTACCATCAAACTTGGCCTTCTTACGAAGATTCTTCACTATCTTGACAGCCGATTCCGCTTTGCCATTGGTTTGCGGGTGCCTCGGGATGAGGTAACATGCTCAAATCCCCAATCTTTAGAGAACCGTCTGAATTGCTCACATGCAAATTGAGGTCCATTATCCGAGATGACTCTATCTGGCTGGCCATAACGTGCAAACTGTGCTTTACAACGCTTGATGGTAGTATCAGCAGACAGGTCAGGAAGTTGCTCAATCTCCCAAAAGTCAGAATAGTGATCAACAATTAGTAGAAAATCCTGCCCAGCATAATTCAGTAAGTCCATGCTTACAATTTGCCAAGACCGGGTGGGCAGCACATGTGACATCATAGGTTCTTTCTGTTGTGCCTGCGCATATTCATTGCATGCCGAGCAACACCTAACAAAGTCTCTAATCTCGTTCTGCATGTTGGGCCAGTATAGGGTATCACGTGCTTGCCTATAGCATGCTTCTCCTCCAATGTGACTGGCATGAATACGAGTCAGCATCTCCCATCTTAAAGATTTAGGAATGATGACCCTTGGCCCCTTGTACAGTATACCATCCTGAATGGCGATTTCATCTGTGAAAGTCCAATATTCTCTCACAAGTAATGGGGCTTCCAACTTGGAATCAGGCCAACCGTTCAGAACAACATATTTCAGAGCCTGCAAACTCTCATCGGTTTCAGTGTGCTGTTTTATCTGAAGCAATCGTTGGTCCGTGACGTATAAATAGTCTGAATGATTAATCTGTGACAGGACCTCCAGGTCCCGCTGAACATTGCAAACTGTGTGTTGTGCATACTCAGGTGTACCACCTGCTGCTGTAGCTCTGCTAAGAGTGTCACTAATGTACATTTCAGGACCAGGATTATAGACAACATTTAGGGAATAGTTTTGTAACGTGACAACATGCTCTGTAGACGTTTGGATGAACACAAAAGTGGTTTCTGGAAAATAGAAATCAGAGGTTTATGGTCAGTTTCTGCCGTGATCTCGTCGTGCCCATAGAGGTAGTGGTGAAAGCGCTGGCAGGCAAACACTATACTCAGACATTCCTCTTCTCTTTGTGTGTAGTTTTGTTCGGTAGAGTCAGTGCCCTTGAAGCAAAAGCGATAGGCTGGCCAGCTTGCAATAGGCAACACCCAAGTCCAGTTTTCTTGCATCACTTTGAATAGTTACAGGTTTTGTAAGGTCATAG
This sequence comes from Staurois parvus, assembly GCF_062004578.1. NCBI lineage: Eukaryota > Metazoa > Chordata > Amphibia > Anura > Ranidae > Staurois > Staurois parvus. The sequence goes on along the minus strand of NW_028320363.1, from coordinate 8,855 downwards.
TACTTCAGGACACGTGTGTCCGTGACCAAGCGTTTGATGTCCTGCACTGCATTATCATGCTTAGGAAGCCAATGCCAAACAGCGTCCTTGTCCAGAAGCCTTCTCAATGGCTCGCAGACCTCTGAGAGGTGTGGTAGGAATTTTGCTAGGTAGGTAACAAATCCAATGAAGCGCTGCAGGGATTTCACATTTGCTGGCTGCGGCATATCCAGTATGGCTCTGATTTTTTCTGGGTCAGCCTTCAAACCCTCCCAGGTTAGAATGTGTCCATGAAAGCGGACCTCTTTGACCTTGAATTGCAGTTTTTTCATGCCAAGTCTCAATTTTACCTGCCTACAACGATTCATCAGTTCCAGCAGTTTGCCATCATGATCTTGCTCTGCTTCCTCATCTGTGTCCCCACAGCCAACCACGAGGATGTCATCAGCTATTGGTTCAATACCACCGAGTCCAGCCAATAGTTCATGTTGTTTACGTTGATACACCTCTGGTGCAACTGATACTCCAAAAGGCAGTTTGCGCCATCTTTTCCTGCCCCACGGAGTCCAGAAGGTTGTCATGTAACTACTTGCATCATCCAACTTACACTGTAAAAATGCATCCCGGGCATCAACAAGCGTGAACAGACGTGCCTTAGGCAGCTTGTACAAAACTTCCTCGAGAGTTGGCATGATGTAGTGAGATCGTCTCAGCGCCATATTTAAGAATTTGGGATCTATGCATATTCGCAGCGTATTTGGCTTCCTTACAATCACCATGTTACTTATCAGCCAGTTGGGTCAGTCACTGGTGCCAAGTGTCCATTGGCCTCATACTGGTCAAGCTGTGCCTTAACTGCTTGTTTTAATGCCACCGGCACATTGCGTGGTGCACATTGGACTGGAGGGACACTCACATCGAGGTGGAAATGAACTTCCCCTGGTACAGATTCTACTGGCCCAGTAAACACATCACTAAATTCCTTTATCAGCAGTTGTTTTGTCAAGGGCCCCTTGGATAGATTGTCCATCACATTGCGCTCTGCAGGGACGGAGAAACGTCTCAGCCCTAGACGCTCACAGGATGAGCCAGACCACAGTGGCTTTTGGCTGCTTCCACAATTTCACACTCCAGCTTGTGTGTTAGTCCACGTATGGCACATTCTGTCTTGAAGAGTCCTAGAGATTTCATCATCGCACCGGAGTATAACTTTAACCTGGTGTCACTTGGCAGTAGACGTGCTTCTGGTGCTGACACCATTTTGTCTCTGAAGCACATTACATCCCACGTTGTTCCTGAATGGAGGTGACAGGATTGGGGCTTATTATTTACATGTAAAGTGACATTTCTTTCCTCTGGATTGCACAGCGCCCATCAATTCACTGCTGTCTATAACTTCAGTGGTGTGTGTGTGGGGGGAGGTAGGTGATCTGTGTGGGGGAGGTAGGTGATCTGTGTGGGGGGAGGTAGGTGATCTGTGTGGGGGGAGGTAGGTGATCTGTGTGGGGGAGGTAGATGATCTGTGTGGGGGGAGGTAGGCCCATCAATTCACTGCTGTATATAACTTCAGTGGTGTGTGTGTGGGGGGAGGTAGGTGATCTGTGTGGGGGAGGTAGGTGATCTGTGTGGGGGAGGGAGGTGATCTGTGTGGGGGGAGGGAGGTGATCAGTGTGGGGGGAGGGAGGTGATCAGTGTGGGGGGAGGGAGGTGATCTGTGTGGGGGGAGGGAGGTGATCTGTGTGTGGTGGAGGTAGGTGATCTGTGTGGTGGAGATAGGTGATCTGTGTGGGGGAGGTAGGTGATCTGTGTGGGGGGAGGTAGGCCCATCAATTCACTGCTGTATATAACTTCAGTGGTGTGTGTGTGGGGGAGGGAGGTGATCTGTGTGGGGGGAGGTAGGTGATCTATGTGGGGGAGGTAGGTGATCTGTGTGTGGTGGAGGTAGGTGATCTGTGTGTGGGGGGAGGTAGGTGATCTGTGTGGGGGGAGGTAGGTGATCTGTGTGGGGGGAGGTAGGTGATCTGTGTGGGGGGAGGTAGGTGATCTGTGTGGGGGAGGTAGGCCCATCAATTCACTGCTGTATATAACTTCAGTGGTGTGTGTGTGTGGGGGAGGTAGGTGATCTGTGTGTGGGGGGAGGTAGGTGATCTGTGTGTGGGGGGAGGTAGGTGATCTGTGGGGGGAGGTAGGTGATCTGTGGGGGGAGGTAGGTGATCTGTGTGGGGGGAGGTAGGCCCATCAATTCCCTGCTGTCTATAACTTCAGTGGTGTGTGTGGGGGGAGGTAGGTGATCTGTGGGGGGGAGGTAGGTGATCTGTGTGGGGGAGGTAGGTGATCTGTGTGGGGGGGGGGGTAGGTGATCTGTGGGGGGAGGTAGGTGATCTGTGGGGGGAGGTAGGTGATCTGTGGGGGGAGGTAGGTGATCTGTGTGGGGGGAGGTAGGCCCATCAATTCCCTGCTGTCTATAACTTCAGTGGTGTGTGTGGGGGGAGGTAGGTGATCTGTGGGGGGGAGGTAGGTGATCTGTGTGGGGGAGGTAGGTGATCTGTGTGGGGGGGGGTAGGTGATCTGTGGGGGGAGGTAGGTGATCTGTGTGGGGGAGGTAGGTGATCTGTGGGGGAGGTAGGTGATCTGTGTGGGGGAGGTAGGTGATCTGTGTGGGGAGGTAGGTGATCTGTGGGGGGAGGTAGGCCCATCACTGCTGTCTATAACTTCAGTGGTGTGTGTGTGTGGGGGAGGTAGGTGATCTGTGTGGGGGAGGTAGGTGATCTGTGTGGGGAGGTAGGTGATCTGTGTGGGGGGGGGTAGGTGATCTGTGTGGGGGGAGGTAGGTGATCTGTGTGGGGGGGGGTAGGTGATCTGTGGGGGGGGGGGTAGGTGATCTGTGGGGGGAGGTAGGCCCATCAATTCCCTGCTGTCTATAACTTCAGTGGTGTGTCTCTTCCTCATATGCGGATGTGTTCTCCACGTTGTGTCATTTGCCTATTGATGGCCGTCGTTTACTTGACAAACAAACGTCAGTAAAATGGTTTGTTCTTCCACAAGACTTCCAGGACTCCCCATAAGCTGGACACGGCTCTGTAATTCTTTCATGCACAGTCCCACAGTATTTGCAAGCTGTAGGGTTGGCAGTATTTGTGCTCATCAGGCGGCGTTGCTGCACTTTGTTCCTGTTGCCATGCTGCATTGCAATGTTTATGCTGTCGGTCTGCTGTCTGTCCTGTTCCATAACTTTCAGACGTCTGTCAGTGAGCTCTGCTGTACGGCACGTCTCAATGGCTGTGTGTAGAGTGAAGTCATGTTCTCTTAGGAGGCGCCTGCGTGTGCTCTCTCACTAGCTATACCAACAACAATTGTGTCCCTTATCAATTGGTCTCTGAGTGCCATATTCACAAGTTGCTGCCTTTTCTCTCCAGTGTGTAACAAAGTGATCCAAAGATTGTCCGTCTTCTTGTTTGCAGCATCCAAACACATCCCTTTCATAAATGACATTTGTAGCAGGTATGAGATCATCTTCCAGTACATTTACAATGGCTGTAACATTGTGTTGCTGATCTGCTGTGAGGGTCACATGGTGTTTATACACATGCCTGCATTCACTGCCCATGACTCTTCTCAGAGTTGCTGCCGGCACTCCAATCCCCAGTCATTGTCATCCCCTCTGGGGGAGGTATGCCATTCATGGCAGCCATATTGTCAGGAAGCCTCTGAGCTATCAAATCTCAGACAATCCTCAGTCTCAGGCTGTAGTTCACAAACCTGGGTTTCCCAAAGCTGCTGCGCTCCAAACAAGAGGCTCAGTCCTGATTCCAGTCACTTCTGACACCATGTTTCATGTAGAGGAATGAAGACAACACAAGCTGCTGGTGTGAGGAATCATGTTGTACAACAGAACTGCATCCAGGTCAGCATAGAACAGGAAGCAGGAAGTAGAAGGCCATGCAATATTCCCGGAGTCGGGTCACAGGATTTGTACAATGACTCTATGACAGCAGTCTGTCCCATGATTGGGATTCCTACTGAACCAGACTGAGAGACCATTGAAAGGCTCAGGAACCCTTTGCAGGTGTTATGGCTGAATGAGCTGATTAGAGTGGGACACTTTGAGCCGAGATTATTCCACCTTTTCACGATATTCTCATTTTCTGAGATTGTGGATTTGGGGTTTTCATGAGCTGTAAGCCATAATCATCACAATGATGACAAATCACGGCTGGAACTATCTTGCTTTGCATGGAATGAGTCTCATATATTAGTGTCACCTTTTAAGTTGCTGCACTGAAATCAGTGAATGAATGAATGAATGAATGAAGGCACCAGATTCTCATTGTTCCAGTTTCACCTGTATATATATATCTATCTCCTCCCCCCTGTATATATATATATCTATCTCCTCCCCCTGTATATATATATCTATCTCCTCCCCCCTGTATATATATATCTATCTCCTCCCCCCTGTATATATATATATATATATCTCCTCCCCCCGTATATATATATCTATCTCCTCCCCCCTGTATATATATATCTATCTCCTCCCCCCTGTATATATATCTCCTCCCCCCTGTATATATATCTCCTCCCCCCTGTATATATATATCTATCTCCTCCCCCCTGTATATATATATATCTCCTCCCCCCTGTATATATATATATCTCCTCCCCCCTGTATATATATCTCCTCCCCCCTGTATATATATATCTATCTCCTCCCCCCTGTATATATATATATCTCCTCCCCCCTGTATATATATATCTATCTCCTCCCCCTGTATATATATCTCCTCCCCCCTGTATATATATATCTATCTCCTCCCCCCTGTATATATATATATCTCCTCCCCCCTGTATATATATATATCTCCTCCCCCCCTGTATATATATATCTATCTCCTCCCCCCTGTATATATATCTCCTCCCCCCTGTATATATATATCTATCTCCTCCCCCCTGTATATATATATCTCCTCCCCCCTGTATATATATATCTATCTCCTCCCCCCTGTATATATATATATCTCCTCCACCCTGTATATATATATCTATCTCCTCCCCCCTGTATATATATATATCTCCTCCCCCCTGTATGTATATATATCTCCTCCCCCTGTATATATATATATATATATCCTCCCCCCTGTATATATATATATCTATCTCCTCCCCCTGTATATATATATATATCTCCTCCCCCCTGTATATATATATATATATATATCTCCTCCCCCCTGTATATATATCTCCTCCCCCCTGTATATATATATCTCCTCCCCCTGTATATATATCTCCTCCCCCCTGTATATATATATATATATATATATCTCCTTCCCCCTGTATATATATATATATATTTCCTCCCCCCTGTATATATATATATCTCCTTCCCCCTGTATATATATATATATATCTCCTCCCCCCTGTATATATATATATCTCCTCCCCCCTGTGTATATATATATCTCCTCCCCCCTGTATATATATATCTCCTCCCCCCTGTGTATATATATATATATATATATATATCTATCTCCTCCCCCCTGTATATATATATCTATCTCCTCCCCCCTGTATATATATATCTATCTCCTCCCCCCTGTATATATATATATCTATCTCCTCCCCCCTGTATATATATATCTATCTCCTCCCCCCTGTATATATATATATCTCCTCCCCCCTGTATATATATATATATATATCTCCTCCCCCCTGTATATATATATCTCCTCCCCCCTGTATATATATATATATATATATATATATATCTCCTCCCCCCTGTATATATATATCTCCTCCCCCCTGTATATATATATCTCCTCCCCCCTGTGTATATATATATATCTCCTCCCCCCTGTATATATATATATATATCTCCTCCCCCCTGTATATATATATCTCCTCCCCCCTGTATATATATATATATCTCCTCCCCCCTGTGTATATATATATCTATCTCCTCCCCCCTGTATATATATATCTATCTCCTCCCCCCTGTATATATATAATCTCCTCCCCCCTGTATATATATATCTATCTGAGAATCGGTCAATCCTGATGTACTGACCGCCAATCTCATTTCTAGAGGCCCGAAAACACCAGGATAGTACAAATATCCCCCAAATGACCCATCTTTGGAAAATTTGAATTTTGTGTTACAATTTTTTGAGAAAATGGAGAAATTAAAACAAAAAATGAAGGGATTTTTTTTGGCACATTGTGACCAGTCCAGCGCCATCATATGACTGGTGACAATATCTAAACAAAAAAAACAAAATAAATAAATAAAATTTCTATTTTTTTCTAACCTTCATAGTTCTGGTCATATGATCACCATCTGAGCACCGGCCTGTCATTCTCCATCATTACCATTCCTTTACAACGAGTGACTAGCGGGGTGTTGAGGAGCGCCCCCCCCCCCCCCCCCCCCCCCCCCCCCGCTGGGGTCCTTATCAGCGGATATTTAACAGACAATGCCCCCATTGTACCCTGTGGGAGTTCTTCCACTATTGGCATTATCCACCTACTGTGGAGGAGGTGGTCCGGCTAACCCCCCCCTCACATTTATGGAGTCAATGCTCCAAGCTGTCCCACCCACTGTCTCTATGGCTCCTCCCCCCTCCATTGGTAGCATTGCTCCTGCACATGCTGGCGCATGCCGACCAACAAGGAGTCTCTGACCATCTCTTGTATCATGTCTGCGGTCTCTGACCATCTCCTATATCATGTCTGCAGTCTCTGACCATCTCCTGTATCATGTCTGCGGTCTCTGACCATCTCCTGTATCATGTCTGCGGTCTCTGACCATCTCCTGTATCATGTCTGCGGTCTCTGACCATCTCCTGTATCATGTCTGCGGTCTCTGACCATCTCCTGTATCATGTCTGCGGTCTCTGACCATCTCCTGTATCATGTCTGCGGTCTCTGACCATCTCCTGTATCCTGTCTGCAGTCTCTGACCATCTCCTGTATCATGTCTGCGGTCTCTGACCATCTCCTGTATCATGTCTGCGGTCTCTGACCATCTCCTATATCATGTCTGCAGTCTCTGACCATCTCCTGTATCATGTCTGCGGTCTCTGACCATCTCCTGTATCATGTCTGCGGTCTCTGACCATCTCCTGTATCATGTCTGCGGTCTCTGACCATCTCCTGTATCATGTCTGCGGTCTCTGACCATCTCCTGTATCATGTCTGCGGTCTCTGACCATCTCCTGTATCATGTCTGCGGTCTCTGACCATCTCCTGTATCATGTCTGCGGTCTCTGACCATCTCCTGTATCCTGTCTGCAGTCTCTGACCATCTCCTGTATCATGTCTGCGGTCTCTGACCATCTCCTGTATCATGTCTGCAGTCTCTGACCATCTCCTATATCATGTCTGCGGTCTCTGACCATCTCCTGTATCATGTCTGCGGTCTCTGACCATCTCCTGTATCATGTCTGCGGTCTCTGACCATCTCCTGTATCGTGTCTGCGGTCTCTGACCATCTCCTGTATCGTGTCTGCGGTCTCTGACCATCTCCTGTATCGTGTCTGCGGTCTCTGACCATCTCCTGTATCGTGTCTGCGGTCTCTGACCATCTCCTGTATCGTGTCTGCGGTCTCTGACCATCTCCTGTATCGTGTCTGCGGTCTCTATCTCCTGTATCATGTCTGCGGTCTCTGACCATCTCCTGTATCATGTCTGCAGTCTCTGACCATCTCCTGTATCATGTCTGCGGTCTCTGACCATCTCCTGTATCATGTCTGCGGTCTCTGACCATCTCCTGTATCATGTCTGCGGTCTCTGACCATCTCTTGTATCATGTCTGCGGTCTCTGACCGTCTCTTGTATCATGTCTGCGGTCTCTGACCATCTCCTGTATCATGTCTGCGGTCTCTGACCGTCTCCTGTATCATGTCTGCAGTCTCTGACCATCTCCTGTACCATGTCTGCGGTCTCTGACCATCTCTTGTATCATGTCTGCGGTCTCTGACCATCTCCTGTATCATGTCTGCGGTCTCTGACCATCTCTTGTATCATGTCTGCGGTCTCTGACCATCTCCTGTATCATGTCTGCGGTCTCTGACCATCTCTTGTATCATGTCTGCGGTCTCTGACCATCTCCTGTATCATGTCTGCAGTCTCTGACCATCTCCTGTATCATGTCTGCAGTCTCTGACCATCTCTTGTATCATGTCTGCAGTCTCTGACCATCTCCCGTATCATGTCTGCGGTCTCTGACCATCTCCCGTATCATGTCTGCAGTCTCTGACCATCTCCTGTATCATGTCTGCAGTCTCTGACCATCTCCTGTATCATGTCTGCGGTCTCTGACCATCTCCCGTATCATGTCTGCAGTCTCTGACCATCTCCTGTATCATGTCTGCAGTCTCTGACCATCTCTTGTATCATGTCTGCAGTCTCTGACCATCTCCCGTATCATGTCTGCGGTCTCTGACCATCTCCCGTATCATGTCTGCAGTCTCTGACCATCTCCTGTATCATGTCTGCAGTCTCTGACCATCTCCTGTATCATGTCTGCAGTCTCTGACCATCTCCTGTACCATGTCTGCAGTCTCTGACCATCTCCTGTATCATGTCTGCAGTCTCTGACCATCTCCTGTATCGTGTCTGCAGTCTCTGACCGTCTCCTGTATCATGTCTGCGGTCTCTGACCATCTCTTGTACCCTGTCTGCAGTCTCTGACCATCTCTTGTACCCTGTCTGCAGTCTCTGACCATCTCCTGTATCATTACTACTAAGAAACCGAAGCCGTTTTGTTCTTTTTATCTCTTTTATCCTGCACCCCCAACCTTCCCTCCCAGCAGTTTATTTGGCAAATAAAACTCTGAAAACACCAAAATGAAAGACGTCCAACTGTCTTCTTAAAGCTC